>NW_022204507.1:5900770-5949966 GCF_008831285.2 Nymphaea colorata | reverse complement strand
CTCACTCTCTTGAATCTTGTTTGTCCCCTTCTATTTTTGAGGATTTACATTGAGCAGCTGGAAGCATCTACTGTCACCAACCAGATTTGGCTGAAGAAGAGATTCTGCACTTTGGGGTTATCTTCTTCCTTAGTGAAACAGAGTCCACCTGGGGATAGTAACAATGAACTTTTTTTTATTCATTTATGCCCTTTTCTGTTGTTCTGGAGCACAAATGCTGTATGTGGCACAAGAATTGCATCTCTGGTCCTAAAATATCACATACCATGCACTATATATGAATGAATGATGGCTTCAATGAAATTTTTATTTCAACATCCGTTCAGAAGGCTCCAAGCCGCAAAAATGAGCTTGAGTGCTCAAAATGTGACTTATGTGTGTCATCATCATCTTGTTCAGGCATGGCTTGATGAGTGAAGGTAAAAGGTATGCTCGAAAAAAGAAAAAACTGTTATCCTGACGAAATCCCAGTCAAAACCATATTGTGCTGGTAACCTCTTCTAATTTGTTTTTTCACTTTGACCAGTTATTCCTCACTCTATATAATCACATTGGCTGGTCATGCCAAAATGACAGAACCACATATTGTGGTTGGTAACCTATTCTAATTTGTCTTTTTATTAATTGTTAGTTCATGAGAATTTTTAAATAGAAAAATGTAGAAAAAGCTCAACATAGCGATTACATATATATATTGATCAATTAGAGCGATTTACCCCATTAATGGTACAATTCCCATACCCATATCAAGAAAATCCTTCATTTTCTACCTAGGTATCACTTTTATTTTCATTTTCATCATCAACAACGTTGTCTTATTGCAGCTATTTACTTACCTTTGTGAGATTTTATGTTTACATTAAATTACTGTTTACATTTAGCAAACACTAAGGTTGCTATATTGTACCAAAACATTTTTTAATATGCATTTATAAACAAATTTAAGAGGCCGATGGATAGATACAGCATTCCCTAAGATTGTAATCTATACTAATTCCTCAATAGGCAACATTGACAAGTTCATATTAAGATATTGTAAGGTGGTCTATTACTAATGAAATGAAATTATGTTTAATTTCAGGATCTGTTAGAAAAGTAGTCATACTATTAATTAATCAATTTTTGTATTTAGAAGATTAGGCTCCTAGTTTCATCATTGGGAGTGGTATAGAAAATTTGAGCAAGAATAATTGGTAATGCTTTCAAATATATAAAAGATTAGATGAAACCTAAAAAATTTGTTGAGTTCATGAAGTTTAATTGAGTGGAGTTCATGTAACTTGAACTGAACTTGTTATATGCCGGAAACGGACTCTTTTAGCAAATGAGCTCGAGGCTTACTGAGTTTGAGGCGAGCTTGAGTTGCTGGACTTGTTGTACATCCATATCCACTTTGACACACCCAAATGGGCTTGTCCCCTATTTATAATGGTGAACATGTTGGAGGTGGAGCTTCCAATTAAAATGCATGAATATATCAGCCTTGAATCAGAAAAATATTGAATCAATATCTGACAGAATTGTTTCGAAAAGATCAGAAGATGAAAAAATTTAATATTTAATTCAGAAATCAGATCAGTTCAGATTTAAGAAATAATATTCGATCAAATTCTCATTTAGATATACATAAATATCCAATTGAATTCAAATTGTATTTAGTTTTAAACAAAAATCCTATATTCGATGCTCTCACAATATGAAAATCGACCAAAATTGGATTCAGACTCAGACATGAATATAAAAATCAGATTCAAATAGATCAAATTTTGAAATTTGATTTGGGATTCAGATTTGAATATGACATTTCTTCATTCTTATTAAAATATGTGTTTGAATCTAAGTATATGAATATCTGAAAAAGCAGATACGGTTAATTGGAGAACATTCTTCATCCCATCTTTAGGTAAATCACCATTTAATGTTTACATCCATTTGATGTAGCTCTAAGTCAAAACGAGTTTTGAAAGTAAAATAATATTCATTAATTGACTTCTTAGTTGAAAATGTCTCGTTATAGTCAATGCCATCCATTTGAGTGAAGCCTTTTAGCAACCATCATGCCTTGTACCTCTCAATTTTGTCATTAGAGTTTCTTCAATCTTAAATACCTATTTGCATCATGTGTTTGACTATTTTAGATAGAGCGACAAGGTCCTACACTTGAGTTTTAGCCGTAGAGTTTAACTCTTCTATTATGGCTTTTATCCAATGTGCAGATTGCATACACTCAATAGTTTCCATAAAGGTGATTGGATCATCATCACTATGAAATCATTGGGCTCCTATAAGTGCACACTTAATCTAGATGAATAACAAATCTTATTGTCAATGACATGAACAATAAAATATGAAACCTTTTGACCTTTCTGGATAACCAATGAAGAAGCTACTAATTGTTATAGGGTCAAAAGCCTTTATGTGAGGGTTATATAATTTGGCTCCTACTAGATAACTTCAAATGTGCATATATAATAGTGGAGTCTTTCTTTCTGCCAATAACTATAAGGAGTTTTAGAAACAGCTTTAGCAGGTACATTATTCAAATTGTGTGCAGCTATCCTTAAAAGGCTCACTCCACAACACAATAAAGAGTAGTGAATAATTCAACATAGGATGAACCATTTCTTTAAGCATATGATTTCTTCTTTCAGTTGTACCATTCTAATATGCACTAGCGGACATAGTGCACTGAGGTACAATGCCTTCTTCCTTGAGAAAACTTGCTAAAGGTCCCTCCTGTTACCCCATCACAGTACAACGTCCATAGTTCTCGCTACCTCTATCTGATCAGACACTTGCATTACTTCTCCATTTTGTTTTTCTACCTCATTCTTAAAGTCTTTCAAAGCTTAATAGAATTCCAATTTCTCAAATAAAAGATAGATATAAATTAGCAGTAATAGTCAATAAAAGTGACAAAATACCTTTTGCCCATATAACATAGGGCAAACGGTCTGCATTCATCTGTATGAATAATTTCTACTTTGTTGTTGCTCATTTTAGCCCATTTCTTGTATGTCTTACCCTGCATATACTTAATATGTCCTACGCGATAGTGCCAAAACATATAGAATTTCATTCAACATGCCACATTTATTACCAATTGATATATTGCCACAAGATAGAGACTCATGGATCGTAGTTAATGAGTCAAACATGTATAACCATCCAGATTGAATCTTTCTAAATAAATAATTTTGAATTTTCAAATTAAAACAGTATCCAAGTTTATCTAGTTAAAAAATATAAACAAGGTTTCTGCTATAAGATGATACATAAAATGTATCCACTTAAGTTTAAAACAGAACCACTCTCTAGCATCACCTTCAAGTCCCAATGCCTTGACATGCGAATGCATTTGTTTTCGAAGAAAGTGCTTCTCTTATGTTCCATTGGCTCCGTTTTGTTCATAAAAGCCTGTAAGGTAAGTGTCACTCAAATTAACCCACCAGTTATTAACTGGAATATTAATCAAGTTACATTCATGACAAATTAATGATAAATTATCTTTCCTAGCCAACAGTTCACATACTTTTCACAATTTGTCTTTTATGTCATTTCTTCTTGCAGAAGAAGCACTTCATAGAAGAGACATCTTTTTGAGGCTTGATAGTTGATTGGTTAGATGTTCATGTAGCAGACTTTTTAGCCTTTTTCTTTATGACATTCTTCTTTGGTCCGATTTTATGTTGACTTTTATGAGAAGCCACATGTGCAGTATGCACATTTTCACTCTTCAATCTCTCTTCTTCCTCAACACACTTGGACATCAAATCATTGAATGTCTATCCATCATTATGCATGTTGTAAGAGATGTTGAAAGAACATTATTCAGCAGGTGGAAATGATAGAATCAAGTGGACTAAGAGGAACAAAGGAGTTAGCAACTCTAGACTACAGAAGCAGAAGGCGAAGGCGATTAGATCGCTCACACTTTTCAAAGATTGCTTTCTCATGTATTGTCTTTTTATTAGTTAAAAGGGCAGACTCATTCACATGAAGTGTTAGGTATAGATCCATATATCCTAATGTCAACAGTACAATTTCTTTTCAATAGTAGAATTAGATCCATAAAAAATGACAATATTACTTGAGCTATAAAAAATAACAGAATTAGGCAATGCAAGTGACAAAAGATATACGTGACCATTCATGCTTGATCAATACAATGAAATAACAAATATAATAATAAGGCCCTTTATATTCTTTTTTCCTAAGCAAGTGTGAGAGGCCATTGCGGCCTCACTTTGGTGATAAACCATGACATAACGATACATTTTACTCCTCCTACGGAAGGGTGGGGAAAAGCCCTCACCTTCTCCATTATCATAGGAAGGACCCTCCCCATTTTGTTGTCCTTTTCATAACGGACCAGGCCCCTGACGGGTCTGTTCTGCTGGTGCTGCTGCAAGGCAAAGAGACACGAGGCTGCCTGGGTATGTGTTCCTCATCTGCTTTTCTCCCTCTCGTCCAGAAGGAGGCACTGCTATCGATGGGAAAAGAAAAAGGCAGGCCTGCCACTTGGTGGCCCACGCCCTCCTTTTTCGTTAGTGGTTTCCATCGGTGATAGACAATCCATCTATGTCTCTTATGTTCCGTTCGGCTAAGAAGGGCTTCCGCTCCCCTTTGATTTGCTTCAGGGAGGGCCCAATGGCCTTCCATCTATGTCTCTTTCTCGTATACCTGAAGAGGGGTTTGTCGGATGCTGCCGGTGGAGGAAACAGAGCCCCTCGCTAACAACCGCTTCTTATTTTATTTTTAAAATACTAAAGAGTTACAAGGGAGAGAGTGAATGCAGAGACAGAGAGTGTGCAAGAGCGCGAGTGGGATAGAGTTTCGAAATGGCCAGTGACAATCTGCCCTCCTCTCTCTCAATAACGAACAAATAGTATATGATACATAGGAGTGTAGAACTTGTCTTTAATACCAATTGTTAGAGTTTTGAAGTAATACTAGCCTTCAAATGCACATGCTCAAGCATAAAAATAAATATATAAGACTTATACTGGTTCCTACCACAGTGCACAAAGAGAAGAATGAAGACAAATGACCTCCTTAGCAAACGACCACAGTCGATGAGCACAAACTCAGAATACCAAAGGTGATTAGGGATAGATCCTCATAAATTTTCCACCTCTATTAAACCACTCTTACATCATGTGGTATTGAGCAGAGAGTTTGCAGCGCTGGAATCAGACGATCGAGGCAGAGCTCAAACAATAAGATAATGCCATGGAAGCGCCAATAATAAGTGAAATAGATCAACCGTGGTTCAGACGGAGTTCATTCCGATTCTGTGGTTGGGATACAGAACGCTTCCCTCCTGCGGTTCAGACACGTTACGGATTGGTCCAATGGGACCCCCGTAAAATGACGCATTGAAGAGACACGATTGTTGAGAAAGCGTGCTTGTGTCTCCGTGGACATCCAAGCAACTCGGAGCAGAAAATCGACAGAGAGAAGCAGGTCTCTCCCCCTTCAGACAGACAAACACAATGAGAGGGATGGTAAAAGAAGAGGAGACAGTGCCAATGGCGAGCGATCAGAGGCTGAGCAAGAATGGCGAGCGGTCAGAAGCGTGAGCAAGAAACAGACAAGAAGAAGAGGTGGGAAGCGAGAGGAAGGAGGAGGCCACACTGTCCCTCTTGCTATTCTCTCGGAGAGGAGGGACATGAGAATATCGCAGACTTTTGGTCAGTATCTTGGTAAAATGTTTTGAGTGTGGGATGACTTATATTCATTCATGCTTCCCAAAATACTGAACAAATTGCCAAATCATCAATGATCGATATAAACATATTTCAACTTCTTGCCAGGCTCGGACGTTAGTATGAGACGTTCAAAGTAAAATCCATCCTTAAATGAGGTTTGTTTTATTGTCATATATGTAGAGGATGGATGATGTGTATACAAAGTCTGCTGATTTGTTCAATCATATTTGTAGACGATTTTGCAGCTATCACAACATATTCTTGTATTAAAGTATAAGGTTTATCACATTTTTTTTCAATAAAAATAAGCTCACTTTTCAATAGGCAGTATCTGAAAAATCACCAAAAGCAATTCGAAGCAAGGCTTTGTCGTCCAAAATTCAAGCTTTCCTTACCGTACTGAAAAAGCGAGAACATAGTAACATACTGTCCTGATCAAATTATTGTTTTGACACAGCTTCGGCTTCAAAAATACCCAATCTCGATGTGACAATCAAACAGGTGGGGATAAGAACATAGACTTATTCTGGAAATCTACCGCCAGGTAATGTAACAAAATCAAGAAGTAAAATGCAATAATGGCACACACATTATGTCTAGATAGAAGTGGGCACCCGGCTTGGCCAGGCTCGACAATTTTTAATTAATTTTTAATAAATAAATGCATATATATAATATTTTTCTTATATATTTTTTTGATTAAAATTTAACTGGGCCGGGCCAAGCCCCTCTTTTGTCATTTTGATGCTACAATTCAGTCTAAGCAATGATTGAAAATAAGAAGACCAAAATTAATGATTGTGGATGCATCTAGGAGGAACACACCTGTCTTAATTAAAAAAATTACAAAATAGAAAAAATATATATATACATCTGAGATGAAAATTACTTCACCCTAAATAGTGCAATTCTTGTTTTGTATTATCATTTTCCAATTACTTTTAATATTCATTCCTTTTCAATTATCATGGAGATTGACCAATTCGGTACCATTTTTTTGGCAAACTATTTTGACTTGCCAACAAAATAGTTTTTGGATTAACACTTGTGAAACAGTGTTTGAAATGCGATGGCCTGACATTAAGTGGATTCTCTCCAAGAAAAGCTCATGATTTGGGTTAGTAATATCACTTGATAAGCTGACAAATATGGACCAAGAACCAAAGAGGCACTTTAGTTTAACAAGAAAGTGTTAAGAGTGAAGCTTGGGATGCAAATCAACAATCACTAAAATACCAAGCTGATCAAAGGCCGGGAAGTCATCTTGTCGATGGCGAACTTGGTCGTTCCAACACAACACATGGTCGATCAGTAGAGCAAGTACGACTCCAGCCGATGGGAGGAGCAGCTGGCCACGGTGCCCACCAGATGGGGTGGGGAGGAGAGGTCCCAGAAGAAGAGTGGCTAGGAAAGGGCAGGGGAGTAAGTGGGAACTGATGTTGTGAATGTGAAATGACCAGAGTCCCTGAAATCAGGAACCGGCATTTCAGCAAATACATTTAAGTAGCTTACCAATCCACTGAAAACTCCTAATTCTTGAAGTCTCAACAAGAATTAATTCTATTTGAAAACAAATAAATGTCCCAAACACCCTTTTTTTACACTAAGGAAAACCGAAAAGAGAGTAGCAATTAGACAAATTTTATAAAGTTCATAAAATGCCAAGGAAAACCCACAGATGCCATACGAATTCTTGAAAACACTTCAATTATGACAAGAACTAAAGAAAAATAAACATAGAGAAGGTTTACATTGAGTAAGACGGAGATCAAGATTGCTCTTCTTGACTCCTTAAGTATTTCCCGGGTTTCTGCCTTCATCTATCTAAAAATGTTGCTTTCTTGCCATTTTGGAATTGTCACATTCTTGCGCACTAAGTTATTTGTAAAGTGAGATAAGGCACTAAATAATCAGCAAGGTGAGCTGGGAGAAATTTCAGAGAGAGAGAGAGAGAGAGAAGAAAGTTGCAGATATTCACTTCCAGCCCTAAGAAGATTGTCAAACAAAATTGTCAAAGGAACAGATCACAAGACATGACGTTATCAAGGACAAACGGTCCGCTCTTGAACAAACATATTGAACTAGAGATTGAGTGATCAATCCATGGAAGATGGCACAAAGATATAACAAAAACAGACAACATCAACGAATTCAAGAGTGTGAATCCAAAGGAGAATTTGAAAATTCTAATGCATCACACACTAAATGATCTTCCAGAAACTCTATCACCAAAACCAACAATCCAACCAGAAATCCCAGAGTTACACACCAAAACAGACGAAGTTGGAATTTTTTTTTCATGTCCAAGAAATGAGAATGAGAAGGTACAAAACAATCATGAATACATCCAATCCATGGGCATACTGAATGGTCTTCCACAAATCCAGTCACCTGAAGCCCAACGGACCTAGAAATCCCAAACATTCTTCAACAGAGTTTCTCAAAAAAGATCAAGCATGAAACAACTACTAGGCTTATCAACTCAATCAGTCGATTGAGAATGAAGGACACCGAAAAAGAAGAGCAAGAAAGAACTAAATTCATACACATCAAATACGATCAGTACCTAAGTTTCAATCAATCTCTGGCCTGCGTCCCGGGTACCCCGTGGCAGCTTGGCCCGCCGCCCAGGTCTATGTGTCAGTGCTCTGATGCTCTCTCTCTCTCTTCCCAGCTTCTTGCTTTTGGCAGGAAATTTTTGGGAGACCTTAGTGGTTGGCCGGGTTATTATAGAAAATTTTCACGTCATCCTTGATAAGTTGCTGTAATTTTGAAAAGTGCCTTCACATTTTCAATTTCTTAATAGAAACCCTTCTTTTGCCACCGACTGCTTAACAGGTATTTGCTTTATTTTAAAAATTTTGTAGTTATATTTTGTCATTACTCTTCTATATCGCAAAAATAGGGCCATTTATTTAGTGAGTAAAATAAGCACTCGAAGTCTGGAATTTCCAATTTTAGAAGATAAAGAAATCACCAACGTCCAATGCAATAGATTAAGATTTATAAGAATAAAAAACTATGTAACCTTTTCAAGTTATAACTTAATTTATACAACTAAACACTCAACATTTTCTTAAAATATCTCAAACACATCTATGTGGTTGCTTTTAGAAAAAAAGCCAAATGAATGAAAACCATGAGCAGGCCGCTCTTCCACTAATTCTCATAAGTTATTCTTATTGGTATACCATCCTTTTTCTCTCTTTGTTTAATTTTGATATAGAAAGCAGGATGCTGAGATAAAAGATGAATACAATCAAATTTTCATATTAAAAGAACTCGAGATTCATTCTCTTTTTCCCTCCCTGCTTTTTCCATATATATATATATATATATAGAGAGAGAGAGAGAGAGAGTGAAATTGGTACGTACCTGACCATTTGATTTTTCCAGGATAAAAGTTTGAGAGAAATTCAAAGAGAGAAAAAGGTGATGTTTTCGTCTTTGGCCGTTAAAAAAAATGGAAAATAGCCTGATATCTTGGAAAAAATGAGAAAAAAGGCTGATTTAGAAAGAGACAAATTGGTAGGCACGTGACCATTTGATTTTTCCAAGAGAAAAGTGGGAGAGAAAGTCAAAGAGAAAAGAAGAGGTGATATTTTAGTCTTTGGCCGTTGAAAGCACAATCGCTTAAACAGTAAACAACCACTTGTAAACAGTTTGCACCATAAGCTACTTGCTAATAAATCAGTTGCACATGAAAATATTATCGGTGGTTAAACACTGATGACTAAGTATTTTACCTTTAATATACCATGACCATAAAAGACAATCTTCTCATGGTTGCAGCTCAATATTCAAGTGTTTGGCACAGCTGTACAATGGACAAACTTTTTATACAAAAAGAATAACTCAAATATCAAAACTGAAATAATCTTTGAGGAAACTACACTTGGAAAACACATTTAAGTAGCTTACCTTTCCACTGAAAACTCTTAATTCTTCAAGTTGCAACAGGAATTAATTCCATTTCCTAACAAACAAATGGAACTCTCGAGGACATGCTTTTTTACCCTAGGAAAACCCAACAAGAGGGTATGAAATGAGACAAATTTTCCTGTGTTCATAAATATGCCAAGGAAAATCCATAAATGGCACACGAATTCTTGAAGAAATTTCATCAATTAAGACATGGACTAAAGAAAAATAAAAATAGACGTGTTACCCAAGAGGGAGACAGAGAGCAAGATTGCTCTTCTTGACTCCTTATGTAGTTCGCAGGATTATGCTTTCTGATCTTTGAAAATGCTGCATTCTACCGCTCTAACATTGTCAAGTACTTTGGCATCAACTTAATTGTAAGCCTGTAAAAGAGAAAGAAGGATGAAGATGATGAGCAAAAGAAAAATGTGGTTCGGAAGAAAAATTCCGACTCCACAACTCAGTCATCAATTTCATGATGATCTGGTTCCCTTAGCACAGTATTTATACATTGCTATGTCTGATTCGAATTTGAATCAGTTTCCACGGGCATACAATCTGTTTGCTTGAATAGCTACATTGGTTTTGAATAAGGGAAACTGACATTCTCCTGAAATCTGTCATCATTGTGAAGAGGCGTTTTTGTTGCTTGAACGATTGGCTTTGCTTCCATATTTATTCCTCTTAATTTGCTGGAATTCGGATTTATTGCTGGAGACTTATCAAGATGTGTTTTAGTTTCTTGACTCACGTGGCTGATTTGATTTTCTGCCATATTAGTTATGCCTGATTTCCTGCAGTTATGATCCATGCCTGATCGCCTTGAGTTATGAACCGTTGAAGATGCACCTGATTTTCTGGAGTGAGCTAGTGCGTTATCATCCCCCCTCAACTGAAGGGAAGGTTGCATACGTAAGCCATGATGCTGAATCGTTGCTGAGACAATGGTTTGGTAAAAAGATCTGCAAGCTGACCTTCAGTTGTGATGAATTGAGTATTCATATCTCCCAGTGCAACTTGTTCACGAACAAAATGATAATCGAGTTCCAAAATGTTTCATACGTGAATGAAAGACTGTTTTGATAGTGGTATGTAGTGCTGAAATGTTGTCACTCAATAGAATTGGAGCTTTGGAGAGGTAGACACCGAGATCTTGTAAAATAAATGAGCAACAACAACATGATTATATTTGAGAAATTGAATAACATTATTTGATCGTAGAATGAAAGATTATCTCATCTTGTCATGCTCCCAGTGCTCTCAAGTATAGCCTCTTGACTCTAAAATAGAGAGTGAGAGCTATCTCATATGGCTATGGGGAGATGAAGAAGAGAGAAAAGAAAATAAAGAATAGAGTGAGGTTTGGATTATATACCTCTAAATGAGAAAGACTTAGAGAAAATGAACACCTTAGCTTGAAGACTATCTTGAGTGAAGCTCCAAGATGATGCCTCCAAGAGGGTTGTAACTTGCTCCAAGTTGGAGAAGAAGAGAAATGGAAAGAGGAAGAGGGAGAGAAAAAGAGCTCAAGAGAAACCCTAAGTCTTCAACTGAGAATACTCTAGGGTTTCTCCCAAGGGCTACTCTTGCCCAAGAGAGGGGAAGTGGGGGGTATTTATAGAGATTTTGGAGTCAAAAAAGCAAAATTTGAAATTTTTTGAATTCCACCCAATTTTCATCTGAATTTCACATAATTTTGAATTATTTTGAAAAAGGAATGGTTTGAAAATGGGTATGATTGGCCATTAGGTTTATAAAAATATATATTTTTTTAAAAATGAGTTGGGCCTTTGTCCACCCAAAAAGACTAAAATCGCCCTCTAAAAGGAGATTTTTTGTTAAAAGGAGGGGCAAATGGGTCTTGTTCACCAAAAAACCAAAATCACCCTCTAAAAGGAGGTTTTTTGTCAAAAGGAGGGGCAAATGGGTTTGCCACTAAAAATACCAAAATCACCCTCTAAAACGAGATTCTTTGTCAAAAGGAGGGGTAAATAGGTCTTGCCCACCAAAAAGACCAAAATCACCCTCTAAAAGGGGTTTTTTGTCAAAAGAAGGGGCAAATGAGTCTTGCCTACCAAAAAGACTAAAATCACCCTTTAAAAGGAAATTCTTTGTAAAAAGGAAGGGAAAATGGGTCTGAAATGCTTGATTTGGATTTGAACTTGGGTTTTGGATCTAATTTGGATAAAAAATGGCATTTTGTGTTTTGATAAAAGTGCGTAGTCTTTTAGAAAAATTTGGGGTGATTATAGTGGCTTAGGTAAATAGATTCCAACGTCTTGGAGTATAAATGTGAGTATGTGACCCTAGTAATCTCTGCGGTGGCTGTATCAAGGGCACGACATTTAGCTTCACACTATGTCCTAGCATGTTTGGTTGCTTCTTAGAAATCCTTGAGATGCAAGTAGTCCCAAAAAAATGCAATAGCTAGATGTTGATCATCTACTATTTGGGCATCCGGCCCAATCTACATCAAAATAGGCTTCAAGCGAGGTGATTTTCTCTTGAAAAAATTCATGCCATAGTGAGATGTGCCATGAACATGTCGAGCAATTCTTTCGCCATCTGAAAATGTTCAAGAGTGGGTGCATGCATAAATTGGAAAAAAAATTCACTGCAAATGACAAGTCTGGCTGGGTTAGAGTGAGATATTGAGTGCTTTGACAAGGCTTCAATAGCCAGTAGCATCAACTTATCGCGCATCCATGGGGGCATCATGTTTGGCATTAACCATGAGGGAGTGTTGGTGGATTTACAATTCTGCATATTTGCTCACAAATGATCTCGTTGGCATATTTTTGTTGATGAAGAAACATGCCATCTGATTTCCTTTGAAGCTGAATGCCAAGGAAAAAATTAACATCTCGCAAATCATTCGTTGCAAACTCCTCCTTACTTGCTCAACAAACTCATTTAAATTTTTTTAGAGTTGCCAGTTAGAATGATGTCGCCAACGTAAAGTAAGAGAAGAGTAACATGATTATCTTGTCGCCGAACAAAGAGAAATGAGTCGGACATGCTAGCAGTGAATCTCATGATAAATAAAAATTTTGCAAAGCGATCATACCAAGCCCGAGGGCTTGCTTCAGTCCATACATGGCTCTATTCAGTCGGCAGACATGATTTGGATGAGTAGTGTCTTTGAATCTCAATATAAAACCAATTCTTGTAGATGGCCATTTAAAAATACATTTTTTACATCTAATTGTTTGAGAAGCCAATCATGAGCTAGATCAATACTTAAAACAATTCGAATTGTAGCAAATTTAACCACCGGTGAGTCTCTAGAAAATCAATACCTTGGACTTGACTATACCCTTGAGCCACTAGACGCGACTTGAGTCATTCCAATGTCCCATCACTTTTTAGTTTTCTTTGAATGCCCACCAGCCGTCAATGACATGCATGTGTGGATTCCTTGGCACAAGAGGCCAAGCATTGTTTGCTTGTAGCGCCGTCATCTCATCTTCCATTGCTTTATTCCAGCCTCCATGTTTTAGTGCCATAGTATAGTGGTTTGGTTCCTTCAGCATAGAAATGGTGAACGCATATTTTGGATTTGGTTTTACTATTCGAGATTTGGATCTAGTGGTCATGGCATGGGAAGCAGATGATGTCAGTAGTAGTGGTTGAGTAGGTGGCAAAGATTCAATTGGCAGAGGATGAGTTGTTGGTATGTTAGGAGGTTGATGGTAATTAAGGCTGGTGGTTGACTTGGTTGTTATATGAGGTTGGTCCTCTAGTTCCAAAGGAGGATCTCCAACATGCATTTGTGCAAGCCGTTGATCATTTTATGGCTGTATGTGCATCGGGTGGATGTAGGGAGAATGAGACAAAATTATCATGAGTGGGATGAGCATAACTATGAGTTTGAGGTTGATGAAAAGAAGGAAAGTTTGATCAAGGACTACATGGCGTGATATATAGACACGTCCAGTGGAAGGGTATAGACATCTACATCCATACCCGTTGTGACGCTCACTATACCCAATAAATATACATGGCAACGATTTTTGTTGGAATGCTGATTATATCCTCGTAAATAAGGGTAACATCTGCTTTCAAAGGCGCACAAGCAAGAATAATGTGATTGCTTCCCAAATAGAAGCTTGTATGGGCTTTCCATGTCCAGCATTTGAGACGGCAGACGGTTTATGAGCAAAATGGCTGTAGAGAAGGCCTTTACCCAATATTGTGCTGGTAATCCACTATGAAAGAGGAGAGTAAGTCCTCATTTTTTAACTGACCTGTGCTTACGCTCTGTGATGCCATTTTGAGCAGGCGATTTTGTGCAAGCTTCTGATGGATGATGCCATGATCTTTAAGATCGTCAACCTAACAAGAGCTGTTGAATTCTCCTTCGTCGTTAGTTTGAAAAATCTTCATAGAAATACAAAATTAATTTTTTATCATAGTATGTAATTCAAGAAACTTGGAAGAAAAAAAAATCCGACTTTCTCTTTATAGGATAGTACCAAGAATAACGAGCGAATTGATAAGCATAATATTTAATGCTTTGACAAGAAGCCATTGGAGCTGGTCTCCACAAATTGCAGTGGACATTTTCAAACATAGCACCACAATCAACCTCTATTGGAAGAAGTGGAAGTTGACAAGATTTTTCAATTTGGAAACTTTGACAAATGGTAAAACCTGTCGTTTTGTTCATGACTCATTTTATTTGCTGACATAAAATCAAGAATTATAGCATGCAGATGCCCCAAGCGTCCATGCCAAACATCGGAAGAAGCTGTTCGAAACCTTGCTGAAAAAAAATGTCCTTTGGATTGCCTTTGAGCGCATATAAGTCTCATTCTCCAGATCATGCTGCTATCAATGCCTTGGTCTCCTTGTCCTTAATCACAAACAAGTTAAAAGAGAATTCAAATAAATATGGCATGGTACTGGTGAGTTGGCTCACAAAGATTTAGCTCTTTTTAATACCTGGAACCACCAAAACATTGTCTAGAGAGAGAGAGAGAGAATTTTGGATCCGACCTTTATGTCGGCTGTTCCAATGTGAGTAATGTCAAATTTTTCACCATTTCCTAGCACTATTTTATCTGATCATTTGTACTTAACACAGTTTTGAAGATTACTTGAATTGTTTGTGACATGAGAAGTTGCTCCTGTATCTAGATACCAATCTTGGTCCTTTGGATCTGACACCTTTAGATTAGAGAATGCTGGAGGTACATCTCGTGGTTGATATGACTGATCAAATCTATGATAACATTTAAGAGAAGAGTGATTATTTTGTCCACATATTTGGCATGGTACCTTCGGTTTGTTTGAAGAAGCTCCATTAGAGTTGGCTGATCCATGATTGTCACGAGATTAAGAAACTGGAACAAATCCACGGCCTCTTGAGTTAAAGTGATCGTTGTTTCTGTGTTTATTGTTGTTGTAGCGACCCTTGTTATTTTGATTTCCTGTCTGCTGGGTGAGAAATGCAACATTAGCATTCAACTTGCTTTCGCTTGGACTAAGGTCCTTCATGCTTTCATGGTTTTAAAGTAACGAGACAACTTTAAGATACAGCAAAATTGGTGGCATAAGAATAGAGGTGGAGAAGGCTTCATAACCTGCTCCTTAACCACTCATCAACCAAAAAACTTTATCTTCATCATTGAGAGGCTTGCCTATAGCAGAAAATTCATAAAAAATAGACATGAATCCAGTGATATATTCGGTAATGGACTTATCTTGTTTTCGATAAGTTTGTAATTTCCTATTCGATAGAAAATGTCTCTCTTTTGACTCACGTGCAAATGTTGTTGTTAAGGTCATCCATACTTCTGCTGAAGTCTTGTGTCCAATGACTAGACCCAACACCTCTTCAGACAGAGATACTGAAAGCTAGTCTCGAAGCAATCGATCTGATTTCTTCCAGGTCCCTGAAATCAAGATTAAGGCTGTTGAAAGGTTCACCATTTTCAGTAGTTTCAAATGTTCAATTGTTGAACTTGACGTAGGAATAGTGCCACCAATAAACTCAAGAAGATCCTGGCTTCTATGAGGCCAAGCATATGAGTTTGCCAGAGAAGAAAATTCTTATGCGTGAACTTGATCGAGACAAAATTAGCAACATTCACATTTGAAGGAAAAGAGAACTTAGCCAATGACGTTGCTGAGGATGATGCCATTGAAGTAGTAGGAAAGAAATCAGTAAGAGAAGGTCCCAAAAGGGCTTGCACGGCTCGATACCATGAAACAAATGATAAAAAAAGAGAAATTTAACATGGTTCAGATATTATCCTACATCACGGTACTCAGTCATCAAAACGAAGATGAGTCTTCTTTTATTGCCTTGTACTTTATACAAGAGATGGGTCGGTTACAATATTTAATTTTTGAATTTCCTTCAGCTTTATTTAGAAGAATTTGTTTTCACAATAATTTCTACATGCGTTCGTTGCTACAACCTTGTTCCTGATTTGTAGCTGCATGTGGTGTCAGATCCATTTCTTGATCATACATCACCCTCTTTCCATAATTCATACATGAGGAGTTGTGATCATGCGTTGTCTTCTTTCCAAGTTTATCATGCAATATTTTCTTTCCAACCTTCACGCATGGTGAGTTGCTATGATTGTGGGCAGGTTTTATCTTTTTTCCCAAAATTAACATATGGTGAGCTGCATGGTGAGTTGTTGTCAGTCTAAACTATTTTGAATATTAATATTGACAGCTCTGCAGTGGAGAAGGGCAGCTATCAAACAAGGCGATGGCTGCTGGCAGTGAGCAAAGGGGCTATATAGATCAGCTTCATTTCCCACCTGTTCAGCTCCACATGACGCGTTACCGACCATGTCCGCTGTTGGCAGCTCGCCAGCATCTCCCCTTATGAGCTACCTCTTGTTGGCAATAGTCACATTTGACATATATATAAGCTGCCAATATTGATGATTTCTTAACAACATGATTTGTTTCATCAGTTGATCTAAATGGTCAGTTGGGATTCATAAATTTTGGTGGAAAATTGAAGCAACAAATTAAATGACATGATTCGCCAGACCTACTGAGTATGACATGAAGCTGAGACCATTGGAATGCTTCATCTTGCTGGTGACAAAGGCTATCCACTATCCATACTTTTAATAGTTTGTCACCGTATGTAGAACTATACTTTTCAAAATTTTTAGATGTGTTATTGTATTTGAAGAAAATGACTTTGTGTGCCTATTTGACCCTAAACATACAAGAGAGTCTATTTTCAGGTCACTAGGCAATACTAACAGTAAGCTGCCTTAAAAGACTGATAAATTGATAATACCATAGCCTAATATTTCATGAAACTGCCCTAATTTTAGGGCAGATTCAGACAACTTTTTTCATTGCCAAACGGGCCTTAGGAGCCCGTTTTCTTAAACTAAGATTTAAAGGAAATCATGTTGACTTAGGAACCTGGTCTTGGGTAAGCATGTTTGGTTGCTAAGTTATAATTTGACCAAAAATATTTAAAAATTGAAAACAAATATTAAACAAGTGTCGTATTGTGGCCACCTACCACTGGGAATAAGGTCAGCTGGGTTGACATCATCCATATGTTTCCTGCCCACAAGTGGCTGAGAGGTAGAGATCTAACATGGATCCATATTCAGACACCTCTAAGAAACAAACAAATAGTACCTCACCAGACAAACCGTATAACTTAGCACCACAAAGGTCAACATCGTTTGAACCATTGGAAAAAAAAAGCTTATCATATATGAGAGAGTTCAAAATTTGTATGAAAATAATTATCATACAGGGATGTGGCGGGAAAGCTTAAGCAATAGGGCAATAATATGAGGTATGACATCCCTGTCAATTAGATTGGACAAAATTATTCGTTTGTTAGTTAAATGTGTGGGGTTTTGATTGGTACAAATGACAATAAAAAGCAAAAGTTCAGTTAAACAATTATCTAAATATAGCAAACTGCACAAAGAGAAAAATAGAAAAAAAAATACTGGTGTCATTAATTGGAAAAGGAAAATCTCATCCAAATTAGCCACAATATAACATCAAAATTCCTTAATTCACTATGTGAAGTCATGTTTGGCTTTGTTTTTTCAAACTTTCTGGGCATTTCTAGGCTTATATAGTGGTATCCACTTGTCATAATCTAAAAGAAAATAGAAATGCAAGTGAAAATAGGACTTGGGAAGGAGTACCCTCATCTCATTAACTAGAAAAGTGAGCTTGACCATTCATAATTTCCATGTACCAATGCATGGGAAGTAAGACAGAATTTTCTCAAACAAATTCCTACATCAGTAACATGAAACACTTACAAAAGATCCAAGTGCACATCGCAACAAGAAAGTATGCTATTGGCACCGGCTTTTGCCATCGTCAATAGTTCAAATGCCGTCGCCAATGTGATATTGGTAATGGGTTTGGCCTAAACGGATGGCTTCAGCCGACCTAAATGGCAATAAATTGCATTTTAGCGACATTTTATAAGTGCGAGCCAAGCCTACTTGTTCAATTTGGCCATTTCTGATCTTCTTCATATTGTCCATTAACGCAACTTATGAAATGAGACAGGAATACCAATGCTTTAGTGAGTCTAGGGACACACAACTGACAAGTAGACAGCCAGGGAGACAGGAATACCAGCTTTGAAGGTATGCCTCTGCATCTTTGCTTATATATCCAAAACTTTTCTTTCCGATCGTACATGAACTTATATTCCCTTCTGCACCAACTGAGAAGTAGCTAGACGACCATGGTTTATATGCATATATGTTGGGCCTTGGAGGCAAAGGAGGAGAAGGAAAACGGTGGACAGCCAGCTTCTTTTAGCATGCAGTCCATGCGTCTTTACGATTTACACTGGAAGATCGAATATAGGCCACTCGAGCAATTGATCTTCATCTTTGGTGTTTGAAATTAGGAAAGAAAAATCTTTGGAAATTAAAGGGGAAAAAAATACAGGTGCATAGACAATTTTGCACCACGGAGGAAGAGAAATTAGATTGATATATCGAACGCATCCACATGTCCCGCATGGGGATCATGACAAATTGGCCCTTCTGCCAAAGAGTCAGAAGGAAAAAAAGAGAGAAAAAAAAAGGCTAGGTCGGCTTCTCAGTTCGCCTACATAAGTGTACACCATCCTTTCCGTTACTTTGTCACGTTAGCAGCACAGTTTCTGGCTTGGCCACCAATTAATGGCGTTTCACAAAAACAGCAGGCAGCAGTGTCTGGTTCGAGATGTACAGAGAGGTGGTTATGAATTCATGGAGAATGTACATTCCTCGTCAACAAAAGGAGCAACAAGCTAGGTAAATCGATTTCCATTTAACTGCTCCTCCAAGGTCTGTTTTTTCTCTTCTTTTGATTGAATGGACACAAAATTAGCTTTTTGTCTATTACATTGTTTAGCTTACAGAAACCCAGCAAGCCATGAAAACTATATATGTTACCGCTTAATTAAGTGCCAATATTTAAGACCAGAGATTAGATAGCTCCATGATCTTCAATTCTTCTCAAAAGAATTATATGCAAGTTAACGCTAGCTGCACGCGAAACTAAAGGAACTGAAAAGTTTCAGAAAAAGAGAAGGCATCTAATCATGCAAAGAAACTATTGTCATGTTTACGAAGGAAAAGAAGAAAGTTAAGCCATAGCTTCCATTAAGAATGAATTGGAGAACATGTAGGGCAATTGAAAGACAACACGAAGGCTGATTCTCTCCTTTCTTGAAAATAAGCAGAACCAACTAATACCTTCCATCGTAGCTTACGTCTTGCTTGTGCGGTAATTTATTTGGAAGAGTATGTTCTTAAGTAAAAGAAACAGAACCAAGTATTCAAAAATCACCAATCATCATCTAGAATTGAATCATGAGCCCTTGTCACCGCCTAATTGGGTCAGAAAATCTGTTTCCTTGTTTGCCGTCTGCCGACCACCCACATCCATTCCAGCTTGCAATTTTGAATGGTTCTTTCACTGATGATCCAAATTTGTTTTCTTTGGGTTGCATGACAAGATGTATTTCTAAACTCACCTTTACTTTAAATTCCAAAGAGAGAGAGAGAGAGAGAGAGACAAAGAGAGTGATAGTCAAGTTCTTGCGGCCTTAAAAATCCTATCCCTGAAACCGTAACTAAAAACATGGGCAATCACACACCTTTTGTTAATGCCTAATTCTGTGTTTTTAGTTGACTTTGGCGAGACGGATTTTGGTTCTTTAGCAAAGTCGCATGCCTATTTGCAAGCAAGACATAGCATAAGGAAGCCATAGAAAGCATATAATATATAGCAGTAATTCTCAAGCTGATTCATAAACATATTGGCATCAGACGGAAACACATACTTTGTTTGGATTAACATATAATTATTAAATTATTAAACATGATATCACCTATGAGCACATACTCTTGTTAATTTGGATCAAGCAATAAAATCTTTCAACGTAGATGCGTGCACATATATATGGAACCAGAATGGCCGGCAGTTCAGTATTTGTTTGGCTTGCGTGTGCTGTTAGAGCTGGATGCTTTTTTGCAAGTCCAACTTCATTTCTAGACGAGCTTTATTGGGTAACATTACATGCATATGCATGAGGAAAGATCATCAGATTTCAACCGTCTATATGTGATTCATTAATGACATCCTCTATTTCTGGATGTTATGCAGCTGTGGATTTATTTTTATGCAATTAGATTTAATATCTACAATTATGTTGTTGATGATTTTTTTTCTTCCGCGAGTAGTTTTGTATATTTTGAGTTTATTAGACAGTTGGATCTCAAAATTCTAGTCGAGATCTTGCAAAAACAACTGCTTGGGAAATATGTACAAAACCATATATACATTTTTAGTAAGCCATGGCCTATAATATTAGATTTCACCAAAATGTCTGACCAGCAGATGTTTCCCTGGAACGGTAAAGTTTGTCGAGATAATTTCCAAAAAGCACTGGACGGTTTGCATGTCTATTTGATGATGTAAATGTCTTTGTTTCTCGCATGCATCTTTCATTAATCGCATCTTTCTCGCAGCAACTTTACCGAAAAGAATCATCTTATTTAACCTCATCGAATCAACCGAGACTGCAGGTAAGGCAGTTTTCTTCAGTACTACTCCATGTGACCTTTGAGTTGTCCATTGTTAATCAGTGTTGTCGTTATTGTACGGCCCAATAATGACAGCATCGTCCGATACCATAATTGTCAAACGGTAAAAGTCTTGTGAATATGCGCACATACATGTAAAAGATTAACAAGTGTTTCATGAATCTCTCATAAATATTTTTATTAAGGGGCACTCAGTTTAAATTTCAAATTTTAAGGTCCAATCATATGTAAAAAAATAAAAATTAATTAAATTTCTATATGTAAATTCAATTAATTTTGTGGGATGGTGTAGACAATTATCTGCACTAGCTACAACGTAGATCTGCCATTAAATAGTAACAATCGCCACTGTTGTCAAACAATCTCTAATGGTATTTAATGGTGTCACAATGGCATCAAAAGCATTCTTCTTTTTAGCTTCAAACGCCAACATAAACAAAGTAATCAAATAATCAGAACAATTAAAATAACACAAATCAAAGCCACAAAAATGAAAAATGCCACTTCTATGTGAAGATCCATCCAAACAAATATGAATGATGCACATAATCCCCAAAACATGTAGTACAACCCCCAGCGTTATGAGACCAAGTTATGTGCGCATCCTGTGTATACGCTGGGGGTGGACCTGCTACGTATATGTAAGGTTTCAGTAATGACCTTTGTGCCAAAAAAAGCTACATGTGCATATTTACTTGAATGTCATTGCATTGCACAGACACAACATACGTACTTAACCTGTGTTCCTTCACGCTGCATGCATTCCTTCACCCAAAAGAAGGAAGACAGTTAGGAAGAGAAAAAAAGAAGAGAGAGGTTTCCAGTGAAGGAAGGAAAGGGAGTAGAGGTTGCCACTAAAGAAAGATTGACCATGAAACCAGAATGACAGAAATGACAACAGAATAAAAGGATTGAGTTCACAGCGATATCGCTCTAGTTTTTTATTTGTGGACGTTAAATGACAAAGGCAATGGCTTCTACAGGATTTATTTTTCAACATTTGGACATACAAAGAAATCGAAGCAGCACCTTTAGGCAAAGGTGATGAAGAGATGAAAAATGAAGAAAATGTCGATGCAACAGGTAACATTACATCTCAATTCATGTGGTAGATAATGTTACAGACAAAATAGTGAATGCATCCTAGTTTAGGTGGTAGACAATGTTACGATGTAACGTGTTTGTATAGTTTGCGTGAGATAACGAATTTGTAACATAATGAATGTGTGAGAGAACGAATTCAGGGGTTGTTTTTGCATCCCAATTTATCTCATTATTTTATAATCATTCCTCCTGTTATTGATTGACAAAATGAGAGAAGGCACGTGTACAAAGTAAGCAATAAGTAAACAAAGACAAAATAACGTAATCACATTACAAAAGGAATGGTTATGAAATAATGAGATAATAACAGATCTACCGAGAAGGGCAGGAATGGTAACTAGAGAAAGATATAACAACACTTCTACAGGAGATACGTATAACTAAACGGCATGAGATAACGTTCGTTATTGATCGTTGAACTTTGTGATGAAATAATGTTGAATGTTATTTGATGGAAGGTATTTATGCGTGAATATGTTAAAACGTTATTTGATCGATCTACTTTATGCAGGCAAATGGCATGGTGTATGAAATATCTACATCATCAAATGACGACAACCAAAAGATTGGGTCCCTTTGCAAGCAAATAAAGTATACCAAAGAATGTATTCCTTCTGTAGGAATGGAGTTTGAGATGGAGGATCTCAAAGAACATTGTCTTGCAGTAGAATTGGAGTTTCCTGCTATAGGAATGAAGTCTGAGATGGAAGATCCTGAAGGATGTGCTCCTACTTTAGAAATAGAGTTTGAGACGGAGGATGCAACATATAGCCTCTACAATTATTATGCTTTTCTCCATGGACTTAATGTATGGAAGGGTAGGATAAAGAGACACACAGATGTCATAGTTGTGAAATGGTCATATGTATGTTTGAAAGATTGATGGAAGAGATCAGCCCCATATGTAACTAAGCACAGGATTTATACAAGGTCTAGTTGAGGTGGGAGGGCATCCACATAAAAAATATTGTATTCACGTAGTGACAATTGAACACAAGCATCCATTGGCACATTCTCACACGAACTGCATGTTAAGTTGCATCACAAATTGACATCATCATATGCTGAAGTAAGTGAGTTGGCTGATCGTGCAGTTATACCACTAAGGAAACCATATGACCTATTTGTTAAAGTAGAAAGCGGTCATGATAATGTTCCATTCGCTCGCATGGATCATACAAACAACTTAAGGAGAAAGAAGATAGAATTGATGAAAGGAGGAAAAATTATGGCATTAGTTGAATCTACTCATGAAAAATTAAGTAAAGGTACAAGTTTCTACAACACCATTCAGATGGGGATGGTTATGCTACAAATCTCTTCTATGCATATTCAAGGGTCTTGGTTAGATTATAGATGCTTCAGTGATGTGCCAATGCTCACGGGTGGCCTTTTCGGAAGAGCATCCTACTAGTATCAGACTACTGAGGCATTTGAGTGGTTGTTCAAGGTACTCACCGAAGCCATGAATGGGAAGCACCCCAAAGTTGTATTGATGAATGGTGACAGTGCATTAGCAGTTGTAGTCTCCCACGTATGGCAAAAGGCACGTCATCATTTGTGTTTATGGCATATATTCCAAAACGCGGTGAATAACATATGGCATGTAACGAATCAGAAGATTGGTTGTAAGGAGAGTTTTGCTATGTGCATCTTGCTTTGCATGCTGCCATTTATTCTATAGCTCAAACAAATGATGACATCGACTTTCCTCCAAAGGCCACAACTTTCTTAAACTCCAAATCTGTCAACCATAAAAAGTCATTGCTCTTCCCTATCAAGCTGTACCTGAACATCCCAAGCCTAGGTTTTCATGTGTTCTCAAATGCAACAGCCTAACAACATCTTCTAGGGTGGTCATCATCTCAAATCCATCAAACACAAATGCGTTTGTCCGAGAATTCCACTTCTGTGCCATGGTGTACAAAGGCCCCAATTGGAGTTCCATTGCGCCATAGAACAAAACTTGCATTCTCTCCAATCTCTGCTTTCGAGAGTCTGACTAAACTTCATATCAATCAATGACTGAATGCCATTGGCAGTGCCTACATTTGTGCAATAGAAATACCAGTGTCAAAGATATTATCTAGTACCAAAACTTTAATTACAAATACTTGAATAAACAACATACATTACCTACATTGACGTCATACAATTGCCTCCTTTTCTTCCCAACTATCTTCGCCACCTCTAAATTTGAATCAGGCTTTGTCCTGCGCTTAGAAACTCTAATTTTAGTGCAGGTACAATATGCACATCTAACACTAATCCCTCTAGTTCATCAAGCAGTGGTTTCTGCTCCCCATTATCTTTCTTTTCTGCATTCTCTGTGGCCTGGCCCTCCATTTCTGACACCACTTGGTGTTCAAATTCTTTCTCCCTTGCATTCTCTGTTTCTAGAGCCTGTCCCTTTGTTTCTGCTACCTCCTCTTGCTCAAATGCCCTATCCCTTGTGTTGTTTGTCTCTGTAGCTTGTCTCTTTTTTTCCACCACCCCCTCTTGCTCAAATTCCTGACTCCTGCATTCACTTACTCTATGGCCTGTCCATTCGTTTTCGCCACCTCCTCGTCCTTATTTTCTTTCATGCCTTCCTTCTCCTTCTCCACAACCTGCTCCACCTCATGTGACATACATTATGCTACAATGACAACTTCATCCTCTTTCCATTCTACCAAAACATCACACTTCTATCATTCAACGTTTTCAAAGTTCTTCAGATTTGGTGTACCGTGTATGTCAACTTTACCCAATTTGCCGTCGAACAATTGATATTCGGTGTTATATTCTTCCGTATTAATTAAAGTAGACATCATTGATCTACAAGAAGCAAAAAAGACACGTATAAAGTAGTGAAATAACAACATATATAGAGCCATAGATAAACGAACATATAGAAGACATTAAAATAACAAAGTGTGTATATACAAATATGAGAAATAGAAGTATATGAAATAATGTTGTTATTTCATTATCTCACTTCCTTCTATTTCTCTTCTATAATATGTGCACGAGTTATTATTTCATTATCTCACGCCCTTTTGTTTCTCTTCTACAATGTATGAACTAACAAAAGCGCGATACCAACCTAGACATAATAAACTATATCTGTCACCAACGAGGATAATCGATCCAGCAATCATCCTTACGCTTGCTTCGATCAATGCTCTTCAGCCAACGACAGTAACTTTCACCGACGAGGATGATAAAAGAACCCTGCGAACGATAACTCCCTCTAGAAGAAGCGAACCTGGTAGAACCTGCGCTCATTCCAATGGACAACCTTAAGGTTGCTCCAACTGGCATTCTTCGACCGATGATGAAAACCGCTCCGACGATGAGGATAATTGTTGCCTATGACCAACAGCTCCCTTTGCGGATATGAAAGTTTGAAACATTATGGAGAAGCCTCAACTCCACGAGTGATACTCTTCCATTTCCTTTTCCATATACGAACTTCTCACATCATTCCCACCGTCCACCTGGGGACTCGCTCTTTTCAAAAAGCCATGTTGCAGCACTAAGGGGTATTTTTGGTTAACAACACCTCACATAAAAATTTCTCGCTTCATTCTCACAATCAATCGAGGGACCTTAGTGTCTGTTAAATACACCAAGTGATTCACCTTCAACCCACCTGGGCGTTGATTCAGCTTTCGAGTTAATGTTCGAGACAAGAGGTTGATGAGATAGTAAAATATTTATGAGATAAAAAAAATATTTAAGAAACAATGAAATAATGCTATGAGCGACACAAAAAACAAAAGCACTTTTTTACTACTTAGAGAGGTATATTGGTCATAACGATATGTATATATAGATAGACAAATTTTACCTTTATCCAATCCCCAAATCTTCTTTTAACAATTCTCTTTTTTGTCCCTACAAATTAGCTCTTTTTGTATTATTCATGAGTGTTTTTCTTTACTAATATGGCACATGAAATTTCATATACAGGGATGGTCTATATAACCAGTTTCACTGTGATATATGCCAAATCTTTATTCAGCTGATAAAGGTTTTTGAAAAAGGTTTCTACGGCTTCTTTTTTATTTTGTCAAATTAAATTTTAACTATATGTTTAATGGATTAAATAAGATGCATGGACCTAATTAATTACATGTTGAAGGTGTTCAAAGGGAGGGGATGGATATCGTTATAGGGATGGCATAAATCTGTGGCCTAGACTTACCAGCCAAATCACCACCTATAAAACCCAAAGGAACAAGGGACAACCAGCTTTACCTGAAATCAAGGACTTAGTCTTTTCTTATCAAGAAAAACTTACAAGACTATCAAAACAATTACATGTGCCTTCTATCTACACTGCTTGGCTCGGCTTAAGTATCCGGCTAGAGCTATTACATTGTTTGAATTCAAAACCAAGGCAGCAACAATATCCTGTCAAGATTCAAATGTGGCTACAGGCTCAAACCGCCGTTTCGCCACCTGTCTAGGAACTGCTGCCCACACTGGCCAGCAGTTGGCCAAGCGCATTGCTGCCTGTAGACCGCGTGGCAGTGAGGCCATTATCTGACATCTGTTCCCAAGTCCTGCAACTGCTAGGCGCAGCCTGGCATTGCTGCCTAACTACCACCTAACCAAATCCATTACCTCCAAGGCACCATATTTGAATTCATGCCATCCAATGCTACCAAGTGTCCTAGCCTTTTCTCAGTGGCCATGTGTTGAGGGGCCGGTGCCCTTCAACTGACAATGTTCCCTATATAGGTGTTGTGGGTGATCGCTTGTCCTGTATGGAAAAAACACCAAAGACATCTCGGCTACCATAAATTTCAAACTGCCGGCTGCTGTCGTGATATGGCCTCATGTTGTCGAGTTGTGGCTTGATATTGATTCTCTGATATCTTAGCCAAGTCTGAGCATAATGCTCTATGGCTGCTTCCATCTTTGGCCAGTAGAAGCATGAGCAATCAAGGCCAGTGTGCGGTCTTGACTAGGATGGCTAGCTCAAGGGTTATCATGCATCTCCTTCAAGAGTTCCTTCTTAATCCCACCTGATGAAGGGACGTACATACGATTCTTTTTTGTGAATAAGATCTCATCTTGTAGTTAAAATCAATGACACATGCCTTCTTTCACCAATTCAAGGAGGTGGGCCACTGATGATTCAGTGGTCGTACCCTGCCGAATCCTTTGCATCAAGTACCGAGACACTTGAGTCATCGCAGACACGGTGCAGACCTCTACCTGCACCCCTCGGCTTAGTGCGTTGGAAATCTGATTAGCTTTACCAGACCTATGCACTATATCCATGTCAAACTCTGGTAGAAAATCTTCCCAACATGCTTGTTTGGCATTCAGCTGCTTCTGTGACAAAAAATAGCTATTCACCATATTGATGGTCATTACTTTGAAATGCCGCCCAACAGATGATGTCTCCAAAACCTTAGATAATGAACTACTGTCGTCATTTTCTTTTTATAGGACTTGCATCGTCGTTTTATGTCTCACAGCTTCCGACTTTCATACCAGATGTCCATCTTGCATCAAGACATTGCCCAATGCTTGGTTGGAAGCATTAGTCTCCACCTCAAATGGCAGAGTGTAATCAGGCAGCCACAAAACCGGCTCACTACTCAATTTTGCCTTGAGCAGTCGAAAGGCATCAGCACATTCTGATGACGAATCCCACATCCGATTCTTCTTCAACAAGTCCGCCAAGGGTACCGTGACTCTTGAGTATCCCTCAATGAAGCAGCGATAATAATTAGCCAGGCCCAAGAAAGACCAAAGTGCTGGCACATTTGTAGGGGCTGGCTAGTCAAGGATGGCCTGAAATTTTTGGGAATCCATCTCTACCTTTCCATGGCTGACAAAGTGGCCTAAGAAAGGGACCCATGGCTGAGCGAATATGCACTTCTTTGGCTTCAAATACAACTTATTTTCTCGCAATTTAGAGAACACCAACTCTAAGTGTTTGACGTGGGACTCTATGAATAGACTATAAATCACAATGTCGTCCAAATGCATCACCACAAAATCATCGATGTAAAGGTGAAACACATTATTCATTAAATTACAAAATGTAGTCGGTGCATTACAAAGCCCAAAACATTATAAGTTACTCTAACAAAAGATAGCGAGTAATACATGCCTTTTTCTGCTCATCCCTTTTAGCAATCCTCACTTGATAATACCCAGACCGTAGATCTAACTTAGTGAAGATCTGGGAATTAATTGGTTGATCAAACAAGTCTTCCACTCGAGGCACAAGTTACTTGTTCTTCATAGTGAGCTTGTTCAAAGCTTTGTAGTCCACACACATCCGAAGGGAAACATCCTTCTTATGTTGGAACATGATTGGCTCTTCATAAGGGGCCTTGGATGGTTGGATGTAACCAATTCTAGCAATTCGTTCAGTTGCCATCATAGTTTAGCTAATCTGGGGGAACATCCAATATGGAGCTTGGGCAGGAGACTGAACGCTTGGTACCAATTCTATTTCATGGTCCATGTTGCTTCTTGACAGCAAATCCTTCGGCATTTCTCGTGGCACAACATTAGAGAATCTGCCAAGTAGTTCCTATACTAACGCAGGAGCATTACCTTGCTTTTGGTCCGGGCTGACTTCCTTCAATGTAGCAAGAAAGTCAGCTCTCCATGCCTCAATCTATCATTGAGTTGTAAGGACAAGATAGCTTTTATAGTAGCCCTGCCTAACACCAACAGAACCAGGCATGGCATCTTCTCATTTGAAATCATTAATGACTTTAGATGCGGTTAGATTGTCACCTTGGATTGGGTTAGGAAATCCATGCCCATCATCTCATCAAAATCATCTAGTGTGCAGACCGTGAAGTTACACTTACCCAACCAAGGCCCGACTTCCTTCCTAGCAGCTTACGCTTCACCGTTTGTCACTAAAGGGACAACATTAGTGGCTTTCACGTGGCTGGCATTCGGCTTCACCATAAGGCCGAAAGCTCCACCAGACAACTAGCCACAAAATTGTGGGTCACTCATGTGTCCACCAAGGTATGAGTGAGAACTTTATTCAGCCGGACCTCAACATACAACAACCTAGGACTTAAGGCCGTATTCTCAAGAGGCTGGCATAGAGTGTTCACCTGTTCAAGAGCGTTCATGCATTTCAGAGATCCAATGGTGAGTGCTCTTGACTCATCATCGGGCTACTGGACGACCGCATTCATGTGCTTCCTGTGAGGGCAATTTCGTGCACGGTGAGGGCCATTGCAAATGAAGTACCTGGAATAGTTTGAAGATTTGTAGGGTATGTCTCTTAGGCCCTCCTTCTTCTTACCACCATATTTTGCTTTGGCCGACTTGTACCGCTTTTATGGCCAATTCTTAGATGTTTCGTCACTGAACTGCACACAAAAATCTAAGAGACGATCTGCTATTGGTAAGGCAGAATGCAATTCTTTTACTTCTTGCCGACAGATTTGAGTTTGAGCCCACGACTGAAGACCACTCATAAAGTAAAATAGCTTGTTTTCTTCCGCCATGTTCTTTATGTCAAGCATTAATGAAGAAAATGCCTTGACATAAACCCGAATGGCCCCAGTCTGCTTAAGCTGTTGCAGACCTTCTCGAGCAATCCATGCAACATTCGAAGGCAGAAATTGATACATAAGTTCGTGCTTCATTTTGGCCCAAGTAGAGATAGGCACCTTACCTGTGTGACTATCCTCTTCCAGCTTCGTCCGCCACCACAATTTGGCACTACTGTGCAAATACATGGCCACGACAGTGACTTTATCATCCTTTTTGGTATGAGCAGCTTTGAAATACTGCTCGATGTCTCAAAGATATTTCTCAAGGTCCTTGAAACAATTGCCACCATGGAAAGATTTAGGCTCTAGGATCTTTATCTTTGATGTCTCCAATGTGGCCTCTCCCAGCACACGGCGCACAACAACAAATTCTTGCTACCAGACTAATCTGGTTTCCCCAAGCTGGTTGCGAAAGTCTTAAATGAGACCATCCGACTGAGCATGGAGTTTCTTTATATGATTCTAAAGAAGGGTCAGATGCTCAATCATCTGTTGGTTATTTGACGAAGCAGGGGACTCTTGAGTTGTCAGTGAGCCAACAGATTCCTCCAAGAGAGAGTCTCGACTCTCGAGTCTCAGCACCAGTAGTCATCATTACAACTTGTCTTTGATACCAATTGTTATTAACCTACACGACGTAAGTCTGTGGCATAGACTTACCAGTCAAATCAACACCCATACGAAAACTCAAAGGATAAATGGACAACCAGCTTTTCCTCAACTCGAAGACTTAGTCTTTTCTCATAAAAAAAACTGGTAAGATTGTCAAAGCAATTACATGTGCCTTCTCTCTACACTGCTTTGCTCGGTTTAAGTATCCATCCATAGCTACTACATTATTTGAATTCAAAACCAACACAGTAACAATATTTCGCCCAGATTAAAATGTAGTTGCGGGCTCAAACCGCCCGACCACCACTTGTCCAGGAACCACTCCCCCACACCGGCCAGCAATTGGCCATGAGCATTGCTGCCCATAGACTACCAGGTCATGAGGCCTATTATCTGACATCTGTTCCCACAACCTACAACTTCTAGGCATGGCTGGCACTACTGCATGGCTGCCACCTAACAAAATCTGTTCCCTCCAAGGCACCACATTCAAATTCATGCCATCTGATGCTACCAATTGTCCCAACCTTCCCTTTCGCAGTGGCCACAGACTTAGGGGCCAGTGTCCTCCGTCAAACAGTGTTCCCTATATAGGCGTTGTGGGTGATCGCTCATCGTGTAAGGGAAAAACACCAAAGACCTCTGGACTATCTTAAATTTCAGACTGCTTGTTATTGACGAGCTATGGCCTGTGGTTGTTGCTGTTGCTTCCTTGAGACTAGGTAGGTGCCTTCCATGGCCTCGCCATGCCAGGCCATCCTTGTCTAGGTCAGGCCATGCCATCCCTGGCTAGGGGCCACTACAGGGTCTTACAGATATCCAGTACCCTGTTTGACTCTGTCCAATAACTTATTTTTTAATATTATTTATTCAAATATAGATATCATTACATATTTTGTTATGTTTAATTATGTTTATATATTAAACTACATTAAAAATTTATTTTTTCATTCTAATCGAGTGAGGATGGGTTTCTGGCCTGAGTTGCAGGCAATCGGGTCAAGCCAAGGCTGCAATCAAGGGTTGTGGTCTAACCCGATCCCAACTTCTTGTCAGGCAGGGCCCGGCCTGACCAAAGCCCAGCCTTACTTACAGAGGAGAATATTAAAAAATAATGGCGAGCATATGGTGGTCGCTTTTGACCTGCCATAGCGGCTTGGGTGTCTATCTCCATTATACTTACTGAGAGACCACAATTGATTAGGTCGCAGGGACAAATTGGAGTAGATGCAACGATAGGTTGGGCCGGGGCTAGTATTGGGAACCCAATTGAACTTAAAGCTTTGTCATATTCATATGCCTTGGCAACTGGCACATATCTTTTACTTTAAAAAATGCAAATTCATGTCAATTTTGTATTCATGTTTCTAAGCGCAGTTTGAAATATGATACTCATATACACAGCTTGGGTATAGAGTTCGGTTCAAATGAGACATTGCAAGGTTAAAATGAGCAGGTATATGCCGAACATAATGTTCACTCGAGAGCCCATTTGAAGCTGGCATAGCCCAGCCTGCAAATAATTGCCCAGATGGACTTCAGTGGGTGTGCCAACAGTGGCTCACCTTCGCATGATGCTCACCCCCATTTAGAAGCGAGAATTGGTTTGCAGAGAACGACAGGTTTTGTGTGTTGCGCCGCTTAGTCGCTTAGATTGACTACCACTCCTTTGAATTCAGACTTTTCTCCGCTTTGTTCTTGGGTAGCAAGACAAAAGGTCTCTCAATTAACACTTGCATTGTTTTCAAAGGGGCATCCTTAAAGTTGCAGGTGTCTACTTCACATACAAACAATTCGCGCACACCCCTATAGGTTAAACGTGCCAAGGTTATTTCTGAACAAAATTTCTCCAAGGTCTGAAAAAATTATGGAAGGTTTAGATCACTTCTGGGCAAATAATAAATTGGCACTCAACATTTACAACTTGACAAACATGTACTCAACTTTTGAGACAAATTCCCACGGAGTCACTTCTGCATAAAAAACATTAAAGTTGAGCGAACATTCACCTTTTTAATCCAAACAATATATTTTTTCCCTCTTTTGGAAATAATTTTGAATAATGAGTACTTTTATAAATTACTCAATTCGCTTTATTGATTTTTCCTCCTAAGGTAGCTCTTTATGAATTTCTTTCAGAAGTCTGTGCCTACTACTTGTTGAACCTTAAAAGTTGAGCTGTTATTTGTAATTTAGCAAAAAGTATAGTGGCTTTTTGTAATTTCTTATGTACAGAACATAGGGCAGTACTTTGATAGGTTGGTTTGGCAGTTATACGCCAGCCCTACAATTTTTCTTTATTTTTATATTGGCCCATTCAACGATTTGTTTATTTGTATATATATATTCGTAACTCTTAAGGAAAGAGAATTTTTTAAAAAGTGACCATTAGCCAAAATTTAACAGGTCCAGCGAGTATTTGACTACTTGGTCAGACCCTGCACTTGTATGCCAGTGGCTGAATTCCTTTTGTACCGGGTAGTAAGTAAACCATCCACTGTGTAAAACCGACGGCTAATACGGATGACGAAGAACAGTTGAAGCCCTAGGCTTTGATCTGCAATGCATAACCTGGTCTGGCAAACCATTAAGTTTATAAATAGATAAATTAAAAATTGTAAACAGCAAAATCAGTGGAACTTTTCCTCTCAATATATGATTTCCTAGTCATTGACCTGCTGGAAGCAAGTCATGATGCGTAGGTGGATCTACCCGACAAAAAATGTATCCCATGACCGATCGTCTTTGGCTTTTGTTCAGTCATACTGCTCACTCGCCAAAGCCCTCCTCACTGAAATTTGTTTTGAAAAACACCTGTGCTCCATGCCGTTGAACTTTTCTGCAATAATAAGACAACCAATTACGGTACGCAAAAATCAAATTTCAAACAGTCAATGTTGCAACGTATCTCAAAGCTGAATCCCTTATTATTCAAGGTTCAAGAGTTAAAATGCCATCACACTTAATTAGTCTTAAACTCCAATTGACTACTTCCATCCCTTATTTCCTGAGTTAAAATTGGAGGTGACTGCCGCAATAGTGGTGAGAGCATTGAGTTCATTTTATTTGCATTTTTTCATTTTCATATCCATCACCACCTTCATTGACAATAATATTGGCTTCTGAATGTTTTCAACCCCCTTTTCTGTTTCCCTTGAGAAATCCATCATTAAAAAAAAAACATTTAGATAAAAAGGTAAAAAATGTCAGGAACAAATAAACATTATATATAATAGTCACTATATCAAAACATTGTATATGTGTGTGTGTGTTGTAGACATGAGACCATTAGGGTAAGGAATAAATACCAGACCTTTTAAATTTGCATTAAAATGTGTCATAAATAAAATGATATTTTAATGTATTCATAAACATTAGCTTATTATAAATCATGCTTTACGCAAGTCATGCTTTACCGCAAGTCATTTTGTAAGAAATATATATATATTTTTCTTCTATTAAAGTTTTGATATTTTAACAGCCGTTTGTTTTTTATTATTAGAAAACATTATCTAAGTAAAAAATCTACTAATTTAATGTGTGTTTCTCACCAAGTCACCTTTACTGCAAAAAAATATGTTGATAATTAATTTTAATGGGTCTGGTTTTCATTTCTTATCGAAGTAGTCTGGTTGTTACCAACTTTATATATATATAAATATATATAGACTACACACACACCCCTTGTACCGATGCTGGCAGCTCTAGTTCCTCGATGCTGTAGGCCAGTGTCTGCGAGTCAATCACTGTCTCTATTAGTTAAACGGAACCCTAACGCAGGGCAGAAGCTAGATAATGTCAACAAAGGGTTTTTAGTTATATAATTTTAGAAGGGACACTTGTATGTAAGTTCAAAAAACAGCCATGAAATTTGAATATAAAAATAACCATTTTTTGTGGGCCTGTGTGGTCAATTCCCCACACTATGCCCACACCTCTCTCCGCCCTGGCCCCAGCAACTGTTATTGCAGGGTCTTCTCCTTCTTCCCTTCATGCCTCTCTCTTTTCTTCTTCTTTTCTTCTTCCTCAGTTAATGCACTACTTGAATGCTGCTGCAACGCATGATGCTGAATTCTTCCTTTTTCTTCTTCGTAGGCATGATGCAAAAATGCAATCCAGTTTCTCAGATCATGATCGAAGATAAAGAACGGAGCACGGCCCTTAACGAATGCAATCGTCCTCCAGCTCATGGCTGACCGTGCCTGACGAGTTGATACGTAGTGTTGTTATCGACCTACTGTTCCGAAGGTGTCCAAGCAATGAGGCTTAATATAAGCAAACCGATACAGGGGAAAGGTGATCAATTCTCTTTGCTCCAGAAAAATTACATTGATTTTTTTCTCACTTTTGTGGGAGGTATTTTCTAACTTTGCATCAAGTAGTGTGTTGTGAGAGGTCGAATATATATATATATATATATATATATATATATATATATATACATAAAGTTGACATCCTACAGCCATCTTGAGGTCCATCTAATAACAGCCACTTGATGCATTGCATCAGGTGTGGGTGTTATTAAACACACTGCCCAATGCATTGCACATGGGCTGTGAGAAGCAAAAGTCTTTGTCCATTCAAACATGGATGAAAAAATCCACAAATCATATTTATATATATAGAACTGTTGTTTTTTTATGCGTTCTCTCTCTCTCTTTCTCTATCTCTATAAAATTAGTAAAGAAGAGAAGTTTCTTGAATATATAACTGTTGTATATATATATATACACACACACACACACACCAGATCTTACTTGAGTTTTAAAACATAAAATCCAAATCCTATTTTGATTCCTAAGGCAAATTTGGTAACGGTTGGGTTCATTTCCCATGCGTTCGAGAGACAAAGATAGATCTAAGCAATAAAAGTCAGGAGGGTAAAAAAGATAAATAATGAGGCCACATGAAGGAGGAGGGGTGTGGCAAACTATCAACCAACATTGCGTATGATAAATTGGATGTTAAATCATAAAATGTTTGCATTCATGCTCAAATCTGACGGCTGTAAAATGCCTTGAATTTATGACAAAACGAATGAAAATTTTTAAAGACTTAAAATAGAAATATTTTGGCAATGTGCACTTTTTTTAATAAAAAGAAATCAGTGGCATTATTAGCATTTTTATCCTAAGATCACATTTTTTAAATTTATAAATGAAAAAACAACATCAATTATGAAATTATACATTTAAGCCCAAAATTTATATTTTATTTAATGTATGGTTTAATATTTACAAGTAATCAGCAATATGCTCGACTTTGTTCTGTAGATTTGTACGTAAATCTTTTCTAACTAAAAATAATTTACTGATTCTTTTTTATTAATGTTGTCACGGACTTTGTCTAAACGAAATTTTAGAAGACCATGAAAAAGATGGTTCAAGCACTACTTTGATTTTCCTTTCAATTGCGTCTATGTAAAAGGTTAGTGGTAAAGTTTTAATTTCGAATTAAGTTAGATATTTTTAAACTTTCTATTTACTTAACATGGACTTTTTAATTGCAAAAAATCAACCAATGAGTCACTAGAAAATGTTTTTCCTTTACCATATGGCGGTATGATTAACATGTTTCACTAAATTTGGAAGAAAAAAAATCCTGTAAATATTGAAAATTGATTTCTACGTAGAATCAATTATTAAAATGTACGGGCAAAGTTTGGGTCCACATGTTTTCACCTTAAAGTGGAAAATATTATTTAATAAATGGCTCTTGGGAGTCGGGTTAATCAACTGGAGAATGACTCAAGCTTCACATTACTCAAGCTCGGCCTGATCATGTATGTACCTAGCAAGGGGAGCGAGTTCTGTATGTCATCCCGTTGACGAGATAACAAAAGATTTATGAGATAATGGACGGAAAGATGTAAGGGATAACACTAAATATAAGTATGAGATATTGTTTATGACATAACAAAAAGATTTATGAGATAATGGGATAACAGACGAATATATGAGATAACGCTAAACATAGGTATGAAATAATGTTTATGAAAATGGGATAATAAAATATTTATAAAATAATGACATGATGAACGAATGTATGAGATAATGCTAAATATAAGTATGATATATTGTTTATGAGATAATAAAATATTTATGAGATAATGAGATAACACTCAACATTTATTGCTTAAAGGAGTATTTTGGTTATAGCAATATGCATATATAGGTTCACAAATTTTACCTTTATCAAATCTCCAAATCTTTTTTTTGTATTTTTCTTTTTTTTCCTTGCAAAAAGTCATTTTTTTACTGGTCATGGGCATTTTTGTTCATTATTAAAATGACACATGAAATTTCATACACAAGAACGACATGTATAATCAGACAACAAGTGAAATTTCATATAGGTAGCTTGTGCATTAAGGAGGCTGAAGAAACTTCCACGATGGCGCAGTGGTTTGAGCGTTTAGGTACCTTTAAAGCTAACACAGAGCAAGCAAGGTTGCTCGACGAGACAAACCTAAATTCTCATTAGAAGGTTGAACTGTGATATCATTATAAAGAACTTTTAAAATGTAAATCGTCAGTTTTAGAACTTTTTCATTGGTTTTTTATCCTTATAGAAAAGGTTTCTTTTAAAACAAGCCAAGAGTGGCCTGGTCATCAAAGTAATAAAAAGGGTGATGGTGCAGACCATCTTCACTGAAAGCTAGTTATATACATTCTCTGCGTATAAAATTTTATGCACCATTTTAATAATTATATAAAAATGATCATGATTAATAAAAAAGAAACCTTTTGTATGCACAAAAAAGGAAACCATAATAAGAAGAATTGGAGATTCGATAAAAATAAAATTTGTGAGTTTGTATATGCATATCATCAGGACCAATATACCCTGTTAAGCAGTAAAAAGATGTTTTAATTTTTTTTGTCCCACTCATAGCTTTATCTCAATATCTCATCAATATTTTATTATCTCATAAAAAATATCTGATACTTATATTTAGTGTTATCTCATACATCCATCAATTATCTTATTATTTCATAATATTGTATTATTTCATAAATAGTATCCCATATTTATGTTTAATGTTATCTCATATATCTGTCTGTTATCTGATAAATCTTTTGTTATTTCATAAACATTATCTTATACTTGTGTTTAAGCACTATCTCATACATCCATCCATACGTTATCTAATTATCTCATAAATCTTTTGTTATCTTATAAGCATTATCTCATATTTATTTGTTTTTTCATACTTATTTGTTTTTCACGTACATAAATATGCATTGTTTGGACATGAAACTAAATGTGCATACTGGTAGTAGGATCTTCATCCCGTAAGCTCATTACATACAGTGGGACGGCATACGAAACTTGCTTTCCATCTTCACACCATAGCTTCGTGTGTTAATATTTTGGTTCACCATGCTGGGTTTTTTTTTTTGTGCAACCAGCTTCGGTTTCGAACCTTATTTTAGAGTGCTATTGGGCCACGGATCAAAGAGCAAATCATTTTTCCATGGATACAGTGAGCTGGAGTTCCCAGTCTGGTGAGGATACTGAGCTTCTAGTTTCAGTCATTGTGATTGCAGTGGCAGGTCCTTCAACGATGGAGTGGCTGCTCCTGTTCATTGTGCATGTGTTGTTGAGACTTTGTTATCACGGCTTTAGTGCCAGAATCGACTTTTGAAAGGTTGGAAGGCTCTCGCCATATTCAAACCATGATTGACAATAATTAAAAATATTGGTCATCCAACTGCCTTGGGAGGAAATGATGTCCTTGATGTGCAGGTGGCGAAGCACAACATACTCATACTGGCCTCAGCGGTAATGGACCGACAAGCCTTGCTCACCACCCACTTTATCAAGATGGTGGGACATCCAACCTGTGCTTCCACAGCCACAACCGGAACATGAACACTAATGGTAGTGAACAGCCCCAGTGGGCCCTGGAGCAGCAGCAAGGTCTTCATTTCTGAAGCTGGTTATATGTAAACCGTGCCCGTGTATGTAATTTTGTTTAGCAGTTTAAGTATGGCAAAAATGCCCATGATTAACACAAAAAGAGCTTTTGCAGGTATTAAAATGGAAACAACAAAAAGAAGATTCGATAAAGGTAATATTTGTCAGTTTGTATATGCATGTCGTTATGACCAATATACACCTTTGAGCCATTAAAAAACATGTTCATTTTTTTGTTCCTCTCATGGCATAATCTCATTATCTCACAATATACGACATCAAGCAGTAAACAACATTTCTGATTTTTTCCTTCCTATAATATTATCTTATTGTCTCATAATATTCCCCTTTAAACAGTAAGAAATAGCTTTTGTTTTGGGTCCCTCTTATAGCATTATCTCATTATCTCATGAAAATTCTATTATCTCGTAAAAATTATCCCATAAAAAATTTAGTATCTCATTAACAACTTGTCTCAAACATTAACTAGGAACCCAATTTGATGTCAAGGTCGGTTGAAGGTGAATCGGTTGGTGCACTCAATAGACACTAATGCCTCACGTTTAACTGCAAGAATGATCATGTAGCCCATACGTAAAGATGTTGCTCTTCAAAAATACCCTTTGTTGCATCAAAATGGCTTTTTCGAAAAGAATGTGCCCGAGGTGGACTGTGGTAATGATGCGAAATGGCCCTACATGAAAAAGTTAAAGGAAGTTTATTGGTCGAGGCTTTTCCATGATGGTTTGAGCATTCGCAGCAGAAGGAGCCTAAGCAGGAGGAGGTGAAGGTGGCAAAAACGATTGGACAGGCCACCAAGACAAAGAAAGGAGGGGAGATTGGATTTCAGTGGAAGAAGGCAGTGGAAGGGGAAAGACTCCCGGAGGTGGAGAATGCAGGGGCAGAAAAATTAGTGTTAGATGTGTGGACTATACCTACACCAAAAATTAGAGGTGGTGGAGAGTGTTGAAAAGAAAAGGAGGTGATTGTGTGACATCGATGTAAGTAATCTATGTCATTTATTTTTTATGTATTTGTAGTTAAAGTTTCTATGCAGGTCATGTCTTTGACACTAGTATTTCAGTTGTAGAAATGTGGCCGCTGCCAATGATGTTTGGTCGTTGATTGGTATGAATTCTATCAGACTTCTAAAAGCAAAGATTGGTCAGAATGCAATTCCCACAGCTGCTTTCTCGTGGTGCAATGTAACTCCAATAGGGGCCCATGTACGCCCAGGCACACAAGTGAGATTCTTAGACAAACACATTAGTATTTGATGGATTCGAGATGACGATCACCCTAGAAGACATTGCTAGGCTGTATTTGAGATGTCACAGAAGACCTGTTGTTGGAACGTCTAGGTAGAGCTTGATAGGGAAGAGCAACGACCTTCTAGGGTTGACAAATTTGGAGTTCAAGAAGGTTGTGGCCTTTGGCGGAAAGTCGATGCCATTAATTTTTTAAGAGCTACAGAATAAATGGCAGCATGCAAAGCATGGTGCACCTTCACAATAAGCGGACCAAGCATTGAGGTCCTTTTTGTATATTTATTTGGCATTTGTCAATTTAGTGACAATTAAGGCTGAAGAATAAGTTGGTGGTAACATCCAATTTTTGGAAGATGTAGATGAAATTCCCTGCTCCGCATGAGGGGCAGTTGTGCTAGTGGATTGGTATAGCCAGTTGAAATACTTTAAGGCTGGGGTTACATCCATTGGAGGATGCTAGTTGTTGCTGCAGGTATAGTTAGTATCTTCATGATGCAAATTTATGTTTTAGATGATTATTTATCATCTTGTAATGTTTGCATTTCTGTTCTGTTGATAGTTCTAGATGTGAGAGCATGTACCTTCTATTAGTCCCACTGTCGAGCTTCCGTTTCCAAATGCTCATCCATTGCATGCATGGTCGAGAGGTATCAGTCACAGAGATTACAACGATGCAGAGACATCTAGGTTAATCATATTGAATGTGCAAATGGCCCAGGTAGGTATAGCAAATAGTGTTTTATACTGACGCTGGGATACTTGTGTGTTGATGATTATTTCATTTTTATCTGCAGGAACTATTTAGACTATACATTGGTGAAGATACCAATGATTAGATTATGGAGAAAGCTTTTCAGTTTTTGTGTAGAGACCTATGGTTGTTCTGCATGAACGAAATAGAAATGCATCATAGAAGTCAAGTCCTCTTGTAGTGTGGTCTTGACCAGTTCATTCTGCAACCACTCCATTTCTACAAGAGATTATGGAACAAAAGTGCTTTTAGGGTTGGAGTTAACTGACAACTTTTGTTTCAGATAGAGCTCCGTAACTAGCACCATGGTGGTGAAGTTGTCATTGCTTACGACAGCGAGGGGTTTGCACCAGGGTACCATGACCAATATTGGGTCATAGTTCATTCTCCAGTACGTGAAACCTGTTTAGATGTGCCCTCCCAACTTGGATGACCATCTGAAACAACATCATCAATATCATCCCAAGAAGAGGATGTTGCTCAGAGGGAGATCTGCAATAAACGGAGCCAGGATCATATGGGCAGGAGATAAAAAGCAAAAGATGCCATGACAATGCAAAGACTGTAGCACAGAGTCCTAACCACCCAATGGAAGAGAGCTTGCTACAGTAATAAAGTCGCTGGTTGATCATGTTTCGATTTGACTCAGAAAATTTATAGGTTGAAGAAGGTCTTGTTCACGGAATGATCGAGGATAATCTCTTTTTTCTAATCATATTTTCTTGATCGAGAATAATCTTTTTTTTTTCTAATCATATTTTCTTGATTGAATACAAACAATATACTATTGTTCATAAGAATGATCGATAACAAGTTAATATTATTTCATTCTTTCTTAAACACGTTATTATTTTGTTGTCATAATTCTTTGTATTGTTTAACGAATCCTGGAGTTGCGTTATCACAATTTGTTGTGTCTGAGTGCTTATTGCCTTTTAGTAGGTGCATTTTCTTTTAAAAGAAGCACATACTAGTGTCATTGTCGTATTACATTTTTCGAGTGGGTATCACATTCTATTAGTAAGCACCTTGTTATCGTAAAACTACTCGATATAGTGTCATTGTCTCAATTTGTCATTGTGGTGTTTAATTTTTTTCGAGTGGGTATCACATCCTTATAAATGTGAATTCATTTGAGTGTATCGTATGACGAATCCTACAATTGCATTATCTCAATTTGTTTCATCCGAGTGCTTATTGCCTTTTAGTAAGCGCCTTCTTAAGTGTCTATTAGTGTCATTGTCACATTACATTTTTCTGAGTGGTTATCACATTCTCTTAATAAGTGCCTTGTTATCGTAAAACCACTCGATTCATTGTCGTTGTTTTATTTATTTTTTTCAAGTGGGTATATCGTCCTTATAAACACAAATTTAGTTTGGTGTATCATGTAATGAATCCTGCAGCTACTTATCGCAATTTGTTTCATTCAACTGCTGATCACCTTTTAGTAGGTGTGTTATTATCGTAAAAGAAGTGCATACCAGTGTTGTCATTGCACTACATTTTTCTGAGTGTTTATCGCATTCTCTTAGTAAGCATCTTGTTATCATAAAGCCACTTTATACAATGTCATTGTCATGTTTTGTCCTTGTTGCATTTAATTTTTCCAAGTGTGTATTGCATCCTTATAAACACGATTTTATTTGAGTGCATCATATAATAAATCCTGCAGTTACATGATCACAATTTGTTTCGTTCGAATGCTTATCGCCTTGTAGTAGGCACTTTCTTATCGTAAAAGAAGTGCATACGATTGTTATTCCTGCATTTATATTTTTTCGAGTGTTTATCGTATTCTTTTAGTAAGTGCCTTATTATCGAAAATCACTTCATATAGTGTCGTTGTTGCATTTAATTTTCTTGAGTGGGTATTGTTCCTTATAAACACAATTGTAGTAGAGTGAATCACATGACGAATCTTGTAGTTGCATTATCACAATTTGTTTATTTCGAGTGCTTATCGCCTTTTATTAGGCGCCTTCTTATCATAAAAGAAGTGCATACTAATGTTGTATGAATTATATTTTTCTAAGTGTTTATCCCATTCTCTTAGTAAGTGCCTTGTTATCGTAAAACCACTAGATACACTGTCTTTGTGCGTTTTGTCATTGTCGCATTTAATTTTTTTCAAGTGGATATTGTGTCCTTATAAACACAACTTTAATTGAGTGTACCATATAATGACTCCTGCAGTTGCATTACTGCAATTTATTTTGTCAGAGTGTTTATTGTCTTTTAGTAGGTGCCTTATTATTGTAAAAGAAGTGCATATTAGTGTTATTGTTGCATTAATTTTTTTTTAGTGTTTTTCGCATCCTCTTAGTAGGTGCCTTACAATAAAACCACTCGATATAGTGTTGTCGTTGCATTTATTTTTTCGAGTGGGTATTGTGTCCTTATAAACATGATTTTAGTTTAGTGTATCATATATCGAATTCTGCAGTTGCATTAACACATTTAGTTTCATCTGAGTGCTTTTCGCCTCTTAATAGGTGTCATTTTATCGTAAAAGAAGTCAATATAGTGTCGTTGTTTGAGTAAATTTGTCCGAGTGGGTAACACATTCTTATGAACACAATTTTATTTTATTGTATTGCAAAACTAATCATGCAGTTGTTTTATTGCATGAACTTCTCTCGCACAACATTCTGGCCATTTATTATCGCAATCTGTTTGTGTTTCTTCTTCTTCGTCTGGTTTGGCTTTCTTAGTGCAGACTGTGATGTATCATACTCCACGAAGGTCATCACGTAGCTATATTCTAAGATGTAGTATACTATCCTACAAAAGAGCAGGTTCGCTATCATTGCAAATTATTTCTATGTATTTGATGATGAAAACACCACGATCATGGCCATTGTTTTGGCTGGGAGCTTTCTTCCTATGGAGAAAGTGCCACTGAATCATGTTGATTTCGTACCAACTCTTTAAAAAATATTTCAAGAACCACAAATCATGTAGTATTAGTCCATGCATTTGCATTAAATTGTAGTATAAACAAGCTTTGTTCTGCATGTCGAGAACATATAATACCCAATGATGGCACTATTCTCACAAGGTTGAAAGCAGAACCACTTCAAACACGTTGAGCAAAGGGTCTAGAAGCATATTTTTAGGATGCATGAAACTATAACCGAAGGGCTTTCATCAGAGTGCATTCTGTACAACAAGATATAAGAACAAAATGAATGTCGTAGGTCAACCAAGCTACAAATTTATTTGAAAAAACTAAACTACCATGACAGCAAGACGGAGAATGTTGTGCTTTTCATTCGCAACCCTTTGTTGCATTAACACCATTACATCTTGCAATCTGTGAGGAGAAGACAAACTATATAAATGATCCACCTACCATATTTCCTAACAATAGCATTAATGAGATAGTAATTACGATATTGCTACTCTATTTGGGTTGAAATCATGAATATAATCCTGTGTATATCATCATTGAACAAATTAAGTTTCTCATTCTTCTTTACCGTCACCTTATGAAACAGGATATTACCTGCTGCCTCTCCTGTATTTATGATTGTAGTCCAAATTGTTCCGACCTTGCCACATTTAATGCACCGCATGCGACAATACATACAGCAGTTGTACATTTGCATGTTTGTGCAGTTCATTAACATGTGATAGCGCAAAGGAATGTTGCTCGAACGTTGTGTGTTGTGCATTATCAACTGCATTCATTTGATGTAGCTGCAACAATTGATGGCTTCATTAAATGCAGCTAAATGGGTATCAAAAAACAGGATCCAATAGTACATATCACATGTTGTTCTTACTCATCTGATTGCATGTGAAATAAGCAATCATATAACGAATCCTGTAGTTGCATTATCATATTAATTTGTCGTTGTTAACTTATTGTCTTTAGGCAGACGAGTTGTTGTCTCATTTTCTCGTATCCATTTAGGCAGATATGCATATAGTCCAAATTTCCTCCTTTGCCACGTTTAATGCACCAACTTGGGACAATACATATCGCAGTGATATGTTTCCCTCTTAGTGCACAGGAAATATTGCTCAGACATTGTGTGTTGTGCTTTATCGACAGCGGTCCTTCAATGCAGCCAAATGGGTGTCAGAAACAACAAGCGATAGTTGTATGTTGTTCCCTCTCTAACAAACTGGTATAGCCAAATGCATTTTTTTTTATGTTCAAACACCAAATAGGTTTTCATTTTTCAAAGATATAATGTGACAATCATATGGATGAGCATTATTATCAAATGATGGTGTGCATATAAATATACATGTTTGTTAAGTTGTCATTTATCTAAGATCTAATGTGAACATATGATTTTCAATAATTGAAATGTGACATAAGCACCGTTATCATTGATTGAATCTGCACATATGGAAACAATATGTGTATATATATGTTTGAGTTGTACTATCAATGCTCAAACGCAACATAAGCTTGGTATGAATATACATGTCAATTACGTGGTCATTTACCTAAGATCTAATTTGAACATAAGGTTTTCAATGATCTAAATGTGTCATAAGCACCGTGATCATTGATCGATTATGTACATATGGAAACCATATGTGCATATATATGTTTGAATAGTACTATCAATGCTCAAACATGAACATAAGCTTGGTATGGATATACATGTCAATTAGGTTGTCATTTACCTAAGAACTAATTTGATCATATGATTTTCAATGATTGAAATATGACATAAGCATTGTTATCATTGATCGATTGTCCACATATGGAAACCATATATGTATATGTATGTTTGAGCAGTATTATCGATGCTCAAACATAAACATAAGCTTGGTATGGATATACATGCCAATTATGTTGTCATTTATCTAAGATTGGTATGACAATCATGTGGATGTTTCAAAGATGAGATAATACACATGAACATATATACAAATTATATGGATATATCAGCAACAAGATAATACAGTTCTTACATGAATACATATGACAACGATATGGATATTGCAGATATTGTTCTTACACATATCTATATGACAATTATATGGTTACTTCATGTATGAACAATATTATCACTGCTCAAGCATGAACATAAGTGTTAGTGCTATTGTTATAGTAGAACGTGGCAATTTACATACTTTTTGAAAATAAATTAACTTCATCAACCCAAAACAGATGATAGCTCATATCAACAGGAACAATTTTTTCATCATAGCTTTTCATAACAAGTAGAATAAATTATGGCAGATTGAGGCAGAAAGGAAGATTGACTTGCGCAAGAAAGAAAGACGAACTCTATGGCGAAGGATAAGCTGACCATCGACGCCACAAGTTTGCCCGTTTTACCAACAATGAAGATGTGTTTAAATTGCTATTATTTTACCATAATCAGGTTGCTCTCTAATGCCCGTTTGTTTCAGGTTTTATTTCCTTCTGTATGGTGGAGAAGGCACATTGGGTGTATATGTTCTTCACAATGTCAAAAAACAAGTGTGGATATTACGATTCATGCATAGGCTATGACGACTACCAAATTCCAGAATACCTCTACAGACTGGTATGCAGTTTACCCTCTACAGATTTTTAAGATTACTTCTTTTTATTTCCTTAATAAGTTTTGGCTTTTTTGAAGAAAATTGCCTCAAACATGTCTTCGGCATCCAAATGTCGGAGGAATACAAATTTTTACTAGTAAAATGTCCACAACCAGAAACATCTATAACTATGGTGTGTTCGTGATGAAATTTATAAAGGAGATAACATTAAAAAATAAACCTAGCCTCACCCAAGCTGATGTTACAAATAGCATTAGAAGATCTATTAGAAACTTGCTTCAAATAAGTAGACATTCTGAAATTTGAATAATATTGTCATTGTAAACATTTATGTCAATTTTTGTGTCACAACCATTTCTTTTAATTAACATAGTTGTAAATGTGCTTATCACATTTGTAAATGCAGCAATCATATAAACACACTTATTGCATTTGTAAACGCAGCAATCATATAAACACGCTTATCACATTTGTCTTTGTTTACTTATCATCTTTAAATAGACATGCTGTTATCTCATTCTCTCATAACTGTTTCGAGCCGTCGTCATTATCACAATCTATCATTATTGTACATTCATTGCCTCATTGTTTCATTACGTTAATTTGTCACATTCTTTGTGTCTGTATACATCTTGCATTCCAGTGTTATCTCATTCACATGGCTCTTCCTTTCATGTGCATGTGAGATAACCAATCGTATGACAAATCCTGCAGACGTGCTGTTATCTCATTCTCTCATATTCATTTAGGCCCTTCTTGTTGTTATCACATTAATTTGTCTCATCAATAACTTATCACCTTCCATTGTTATCTCATTCATGTTGTGTACTTTTGCAGTCCATACAATGTCGAAGTATTTGTGAATATAATCCAAATTGTTTCCATGATGCCACATTTAATGCACCCACATGTGACAATACATACCGCAATGGTATGTTTCCATTTTTTATGTCATTGAGATAGAGCGGAGGGAGGAATGTTGTTCAGACATTGTGTGTTGTGTGTTATTGACTGCGTTCATTTAATGCTGCTGCAATAATTGACAGCTTCATTAAAAGCAGCCGAATGGGTGTTAAAACAAAAGCCGATAGTACATATCGCATGTTTTTCCCTCAATGGTAGACTCGTCATTATCGTGTTCTTTAGGCAATGGCTTTGTTATCTCATTCTTTCGTATCCGTTCAGACCGTTCCTTTTGTTATCACATTTTTTCGTTAATCTATACTTGTTGTTATCTTATTGTTTTGTTATGTCAATTTATTTGAATTTTTGGTGTCCATAAACATTTCGCATACCATTGTTATCTCATTTGCATTGGCCCTTCTTGTCGTATGTGTGTGAGATAAGCAATCATAAATGAATCCCATAGTTGCGTTATAGAATTAATTTGTCTCTGTTTACTTATCATCTTTAGGCAGACACATTATTATCTCATTCTCACATATTCATTCAAGACCTTTCTGTCGTTGTCATGTTCTCTCGTTAGTGTAGACTTGCTGTTATCTCATTGTTTCGTTACATTAATTTATTTGCACGACCCTTTATGTCATTGTATAATTCTTCTTTGTTCTTTTATGTTCTTGTTGGCAGACGCATTGTTATCTTATTCTCTTGTATCCATTCTTGCACCAGGTTTGTGTGTAGTTATTGCATTATTGTGTCTCTGTTTCAAAAGCTGTTACAAAATCATTTAATGTATGATACATTGAGAGCGCTGACTACTGTTGTGACTAACGAATTGATTCCATTCAGCACTGTAACAATTACACATAATTAATTATCAAAATGTGCTTAAAGTTCAAACATATGTATATGTATAATATAATAAACTTACTAGGAGTTTCATAAAACGACTGCGATCATATACATCTTGCATACATGTGGACTGCATGCAGGTCTCAACTGCACCATTTGTATACGAAATATAATCAACTTATTGAGGATGATTTTCTTGATTGATTTTCCTAATCCTACCTCATTTCTCCAGTGCGCTTTTTGTCCTATGCAAACTCCTATCTGGTTTCCTTTTAAAAGTAGTGACCGCTAGACTAGTGCCCTGACATTGACAATCTTCACCCCTCCATTATCGAATACCATATTAGCAAAACCATGGCACTTCTCTTCGAGGGGTCTAGGGTGATGGGACCTCCAGCTTCTGGCTGACTTTTCATTATCACTATGGTATCACAACATAGATTTGAAACGTTCCCCATATCTATGTTTGCCAACTGCATCATGTATTCATAAGTCTGGTTGTTTCTTGCTACCAGGTCTGCAACATACGTTAGTATCCTGCATAGATGCTGGTAACGGGACAGGCTACAGGACTGTTGACCATCCACACGAAGGAATTTCGTAAGAAATTTCATTAATTCAATCTTTACATTTTTTGTCTATCTACGTAGAATGTATCTCTCTGGCAATTCCCAAATGTTCTCTCGATCGAGAGTCTTTAGAGTATGGCAACTAGATTGTTGTTCATGTAATTCTATGTCACAGTTAGTCGCTTGAATGGTTCTTCCTTAAACAACTCAAAGGCAAATTTAGTTGTACAGCATTGCAACTTGCTCAAGGATGTTCATACCCAATCATTGAGGGCAACAAAAAATGCTTTGATGTCATCTTCAAGCTCATGGTCTCTAAGACCATCCAAAAAAAATATTATAGTGTTCCTTGAAACGACATATTTGTAAGCAAGAGTACAATCTCTTTTTCAATGCAACGTGCATGCTCTCTACTCTCTGTGTGCTAATCTGCCTACACAAAAGTATTGTCTTTCATATGCCAACGTCCACTTTTCTTTGTCCTTATACAATTTTTGAAGCCATGTATTTTTTTGTAGGTTATGTGCATCAGTAATTTCTGTCCACATACATTCAAACATCTCACCATCTTTGCACTTATGGACACAATTTACAAAACACTCCTTAAAACCAGTTTTTGTTTCTTTATATGCCCTATATTCTTCGCCGTGCTTTGGATATATGCCACAAACACAAATGATGGTGGCTTCTGGCCATACGAGGGACACTACAGCTGCTATTGCACTGTCACAATCCGTCAGTACAACTTTGGGTGGTTCGCATTCATGGCCTCATAAATACTTTGAAAAGCACTCAAATGTCTCAGTAGTCTGATCAAAGCAGAATGCACAGCCAAAATGCAACTACTACAGTGATGGTTCACCCCCACAAACTGAGCAAACTGCCACCCATAGGTTTTGACCTTCATTGTTGTGTCAAAAATAAGTACATCGCTGAAGCATCCATAATCTAACCTAGATCTCAAATCTGCCCAAAAGATATTTTTATCCTAACCATCCTCATACACTCAATGGTGTTGTAGAGAACGGTGTCTTTGCTTAAACTTTCTGAATGGACTCGAACAATGCCATAATTTTTCCTTCTTTAATCGATTTTGTCCTCTTCCTCCTCAGGTGGATTCTATGATCCATATGTTTGAATGGAACATTCTCACAACCATCTTCTACTTTGACAACAAATCATATGCCTTGGTGGTATACCTACACTATCAACCAGCTCGCTTATTTTGGCATGCGACGATGACATTTCCTAATGCAACCTCAACATATGGCTTATCGAGAGGAGCCAATGGATGGTTGTGAGTACAATATTTTTCATTCAGATGCCTTCCCAACTCCAAATTGGCAGCAAACCACACCTGTATCAATCTTGTGTGGTTAAACATGTTACTGATCTCTTCCATCTTTGTTTCGGACAGACATATGACTTTTGCACGACCATGCCCTGTGCATTTCTCTC
>NW_022204507.1:5833956-5900670 GCF_008831285.2 Nymphaea colorata | reverse complement strand
CGAGTGAACTTAGCTCTAAGACACGCATCACAAGGAGGATCAGGCTTGGAAATAAAAATGTTTCATTCAACGAAAAAGTCTCATCGAATGAATGATGTTCAAGTCTCATATGCCATATATGAGCTGTCTTGTTACTAGGGGAAGCAAGCAAAGCATGTGAAGTAGACAGAAGAAGAAGATGGTAAAGTCCATCGCTTAACTTACCTACTCCAATCAGCTTCCTCGACAAAGGGTCCTGGAAAGCACAACAGGTTGATAAAAAGACGACAACACAATTAATGGTCGTGGTAGGCTTTGGAACTAACAGTAAATTGTATTTAAAATCAGAAATATATAGGACATCAGTAAGCTGAAAGATAAACTGTTCTAGTAATAGAGACTAGTGTTTGATGTCATTTGGTAGGTTGATCACTGATTTTTTGGTAGAGTTTTGATATTAGAAAGTAAATGGAAATGAGGTGTCATGTGGTCTGAGGCTTTGGTGTCAACAACCAAGGAAAATGAGTTGTAGATGTTTGTTTACCTGCTAGATTTGCACTAGCCGTGAAGTATCAACATTCAACCAAGATGCCAATTGACTGACTTGTTCTTCGGTAAGTTGTGACAAAGCAGCACTGACCTTTACATTGTTTGCCGATGTTCCTTCCTGTCGTGCCGTTTCGTTTTATGAGAATCACATCTTATAACCAGTATTGCCAGCAATTCGAAAGCATCATACTTGCTTAAATGGGGGACTCGTTGCGCGACATGCAGGCACACCGTAAGATTTGCCAAGTTCAAATGAACGGTTGCATGAAGTGCGGCGAGACACGCGAATACAGGTGAAGCACATCACTGAGGGACACAGTGATCGAAGACTCACTGAGGATAGAAGAACATGGCGAATCTAGTAGGAATATTCTACCGGGATTCTCATTTTCATCGGAAATCTCCTTCCACTGCCGAAAAATGAAGAAAAACACGGAAATCTTTTGTGATCAATTTCTCCATCGTCCATGGCCCAAATCTGGTGTTCTACCCCTCCATTTGTTTGAAATTTCATCTCTATCTTCCAGGATGGGTTTCCACATGATTTGACATTATCCAGTACTGATTTTGCACCAAAAACTCTCAAGTATCGCCAGAAAAGGGGGAAACCAGACTTCTGATTGGTAGATGCTTAAAAATGAGGGAGCCAAAGCATCACCGTCCTTGGATCAACCTTGCGGGATCGATCAGCAGTGGAAAAGAACTGGGAAGCCCCAAAATTGCTCAAAGTTTCTCTTGGAAGGAAGAAATGGAAATGGTGTCTGCCTAAGAGTAGCAGTGCTTCAAAATTCCATTTCTTTCAACGATGGTCTAAAAAATTCTGAAAAATTTCTCAAAGATCCTTGAGACATAGACGATTCCAGAGACCTATGGCTCGATAGATGAATCCTCCCAGAGAAACAGCGTCAGGAGATTTTGTCGCAGTAGCTTCTTGTCGGCTTCCTCTGTTTTTCTGCTTCCCACTCTCGTTACAACGCAAACTGAGCTCTGATACCATGAGAAGGAAAGCGTGAGGAAAAGAGAGAGACGAGGAAGATAAATGAGCCAAAAGGTTTTTCCATTCCACATACATTTGAGTATTTATAAAAGTTTACAGATATGTGCAGATCCAAAAATCTTGGGATTGGAAGATCAACAATCCTGTGTAAAAGGAGAGATTTTCTTGATTTTATCTTTCCTGAAAATTAGCTTGCTGATTTTCCTCTCCGATATATTAGCTTGCTGATTTTCCTTTCCGATAGGATTCACACAGATAATTGGGGGAATCATCCTCATCCCTGCCGATTCTGTTCATAAACCAATCTGTACAACACTGGTTTGGAGAAATGAGAGAAAGAGAAGAGAGGTCAAATCAAGAACCTGTTGTAACTTCAAATCACAAACCAAAATGTAGAATGACATTCAATTTGTTTTTGGGAACCCCAAATGATGTATAGGTTGGAGAATTTAAATGAGTCCATCTCTGAAATGGTCCTAATAGATTATATGTATATGACAAACATCATAGTAAATGACTGAAGAAGTTTGGAGCAAGAGAGAGAATAAAGTAGTGAGAGAAAGAGAAGGCACTTCAATGTCGTACGGAGAGCACCCTCCTAAATCCATGGTACCACCCTCAATACTCATCATTTTGTATAGAGATTACAATCGCTTGATTAAGGGAGTTTTTCTCCCCTTTAGTTTTGGATCTGATGACAAAGGAGATGATTTGTTTCCTTATCCATTCAAACAATATCTGTGGCAGTATCTTTCTCAAGATGTGGCTGAGTTGTCAGCCTCGATTTTTTTTGGTTGTGCATATCTCTTTATTCTGGAATATTCTGTTAGTTATTAAGTTGAAACTTCCTTCATTACTAGATCTGGATCTTGTCTGGATTGGATCTGGATCTCTAAGATCCCCCCTCAAATTCAATGGTCTAAAATGAGCATTGAGTTCTTATCTGCCATGAAGGAACTCATCATTGTTTAAAGCTTTAGTTGTGAGATCTGCTAACTGGTGCGATGATGGTAGACGTTGGACAAGGAATTCATTCTTAGCAACAAGATCACTGACAAAATAGACATTAAGTTCGATGTGCTTGCTTTTCTGATGCAAAACTGGATTGGCGGTCATGTATGTAGCACTAATATTATCGCACCAAATAATTGGGCTGTTGGATATTTTGGTTCCCAAATCACATAAAAGATGTTGAATCCATAGTAATTCTGCAGCCGTATTAGCAACTGATCTAAATTCAGCTTCAGGGGATGAGCGTGCAACCGCCATTTATTTATTTCTTCAAACTCCAATAAGCAAGACTTGGGCCTAGATATACAGCAAACACTCCTGATTTTCTATCATCTGGGTGCCCTGCCCAGTCTGCATCACCGTACACATGGAGTTGAAGATTGGTACTAGGTCTAGTAAGAAGACCATATTGGATAGTACCTTTAACATATCTTAGGATCCATTCCGCAGTCCAATGATCAATCGTAACTTAGAGAGTGGGATCCAGCCGAGTTATAGTTAAATAATGAAGATTGCCATCGCTCTGCCTATAGAGAGTGGGATCAGAAAAAGGTGTGTCAACCTTAGCAAGCTAATGCCATATAGACATGGGAGTGTAAGATGAAGTCCTCATATGTGGAGCGTAAATAATCATATATTTGTCTGTGATAGAGAAAATCCTTGTTGAGTCAAGGTTTGACATAATCATTGATACCATGCACTTGGAGCCTGTTTGAGTCCATAAAGGGGCTTCTAGAGTTTATAAACATAGTGTGGGCAAGCTGGGCCATGTAAACCAGGTGGTTGGGGCATATAAACAACTTCATTTAAGTTTCCATGGAGAAAGGTGTTGTCACATCAAGTTGCCCCACTGTCCAATTAAATGATGAGCAAGGGAAAGTACTGTGCACACAATGACAGACTTCACAACCGGATTGAATGTTTCAAAATAATCTATACCCTCAATTTGATCAAATCCTTTGGCCATCAGTCTTGCTTTGTACCGTTCAAGAGTCCCGTCTAATTTACGTTCGAGTTTAAAAACCCGTTTGGATCTGATGATTGCATATGACGGATCTAGTGGAACTAGAGACCATGTCTTGTCTCATTGAAAATGACACTTCTACTAATGATGATTTTGGAGGTTCCTTGGTTGAGGAATAAATAGCCTTTGTGAAAGTTGGAATATCCTGGAAAATTACTATAGAAAATGCGTAAGCCCAAAACTCCTTAGGAACACCACTATGTTTAAGCAAGGTAAGCCCTTTTTCCACTGTAGTCTTGTGCTTTCTTTCAGCTGTTCCATTTTGTTTGTGGGTATGTGGGCAAGAAATGTGTCACTCTATAAATGTGTCACTCTGTACCATAGTCTTGAAAAAAATTATTGATTACAGCATATTCTGCTCCATCATTAGTATGAAAATATTTGATTTTTGCATCAAATAACTTTTCAATTTTGTTTTTAAAAATCTTGAAAGCATGCTCATCATCAGATTTGTAAGCAAGTAAGTATATCCATGTATACTTTGAGTACCCATCCATGAATGAGACATAGTAGCAGTATTTATCCCTACTAATCACCCATGACAGCCCCAAAACATCTCAATGTATAACTTCAAAAGGAAGGAAGATTAGGTACAATCTTCTTTTTGCTACTTGTAACTATGATATTATCCACATAAATTAATCCTAGTAATTCTTGCCTTTTTAGGAAAAATAAATAAAATAAATTAAAACTACACTTAAAAACCATGGCTGAGTAAATAGCCTTTGAGTCTGCCAAAACCATTCTAGAAATAATTGCCTTAGGCCATATTAAGTCTTTGTTAATTTTACATAAGATTGTGGTAGTATCAGATCAATATACATAAGTGGTTGCATCATGTTGACACCATCTATGTAAAAAGGCATTATTAATTGTTGAGGTTGGCTTGCACAAGAATGAAAAGGCTGGTGAAGGAGCTGTGTGTTAGGTTGGTGGAAGCTAGAGAAAGTTGGAAAAGATGAAAAGATTAAGTAGTTAACCAAATATGGTTGGTGGATTGCTTCAGCTTGAAGTCTTTCCTTTAGGCAAAGGATGAATATAGAAATGGATAACTAGGAAGACATTTGGTACTGCTTTTGTTTATCCCCACCCCATCATTACTTTTAAATATCGGCTAAGAACTAATCTGATGTAAAGCCTTGCATATAAAAGGCCACAATTCAGGCTTGTACTGTGTGCTTCCAAAATAGTGAAGGAAAGATAAATAGAGAGAGAGAGAGAGAGAGAAGACTCCTCACTTGTTTGATGGTAGACACAGGGTGTTTAAATTGAACGACCTTAAACATTGTGTGCTTTTTTTCTTCCTTTTATTCTTTTCGGATATGTTGCCAGTTGAAACCCTTATTTTGTTCATTAGAGAGATATAACAAGTGGTATCAGAGCTTAGTGAAAGATGTCGAGTAACAAAGCATAAGATTGAGAAGTTTAAGGGGAAAAATAACTTCTGCTTATATCAACAACATATGCAGGACTTGCTAATCTAATGGGATGTGGTAAGTGGCAGGAATGGATGGCAGGCAAGCAATGTAACATGGCAGATGCAAAGGCCAGTTGTCAGTGCAATCCAACAACACTTAGGAAACAATGTCATCCACAACATTATCCATGAAAAAATGGCAATAAAAATTAGGAACAACCTTTAAAACATGAATATGGGTAAGAATCACATAAACAAACTACATTTGAAGCAGTGACTTTATTGCCTTCACATGAAAGAGGGAGAAAATATTCTTGTGCATCTTAATGAATTTACTTATTTCTCAACTTCTGAGTAAGAGTGTAAAATAGATGATAAAAAAAGGCAGCATTCTTGATTAAGATGTTAGCTAGGTCGTATGTTTATTTAGTAACCACAATACTCTTTGAAAGAAAGAAAGTTAGGTTAGATAATGCAACTAGTACTCTTTATTTTATGAAAAGAATATGAAAAACTCTGGTACTAGTGAAATGTAAGCAGAAGGACTAGTCGTGGATATGGAGAAAAGAGGTCATACAAAAACCAAGGAAAAAAATTTTCTAAAAAGAACTATCGATTTAAATCAAGAGGATCTAAGAATGATAATAGTGATGTCGATGTGTTTACTGCCATGAGAGTCATACGTCAAGATTTTGCAAAACATTAATGAACTTAGGTGATCATAAGAATCAAAAGAAGACGATATCTATATCAACCTCTTCCTCTATTGGTGTTGCAAAAGCAAAGAGTTTGTTAGAAATAGATGCTAATGAGTATTTATGTTCAGCATATCATGAATGTCTATCTTTAACAGATTACTACATTTTGGATGCAGGTGAATCATATCATATGTGTCCACATTGATAATGGTTTAATTCTTATATTTCTTGTGATGGAGAAACTATTTTATGGATAATAATACTAAATTCAAAGTTATTAGCATTGAAATTCTAAAAATTAAGATGTTTTATGGAGTATCAATGAAGCATTGTGAGCTACAACATGTCCAAAATTTAATGAAACTTTAATATCTTTAGGGTGCCTAAATGTTGCTAGCTACAATTAACAACATCAAATGGTCCAATTAAATTGTCAAAGGGAATATTAGTTGTAATGAAGCCACAACAAAAGGGCACTTTATATGCATTAATAGGAAGCACTAATGAGACTGTGGTAAATGAGACTCACACATCTAGGAGAGAAAGGTATGAAAGAGCTCCATAGGATACTTTTGAAAGGGCTCAAGACACATGCCATTAGTTTTTGTGATTGGTGTATACAAGGAAAGCAACATCAAGCGAGTTTCGAATTTCGTTCTTACATAAGTAGAGACATCCAATAATATATTCACACAAATGTTTAGGGCATAGTGTAGCATTCTTCTGTAGTTGGATCACACTATTTCATGAGCATCATTAATGATTTTTATGGAATGGTTTGGGTTTACTTTATGAAGCAGAAAAATGAGGTGTTTTGGGAACGGAAAGAACCAAAACCATTATAGAAAAGCAAACAAGAAAGCAAATCAAAAATATCTACGAAGCAATAATGAAAGAGAATTTAAAAACCAAGAGTTTGATGAATTCTACAGATTAGAAAGTATTATAAGGCACTTTACTTGAAAAGGAACAACACAACAGAATGCCATGGTTGAAAGGATAAATCAAACTTCATTAAAGTGTGCTAGATGCATGTGATTAACTACTGCTCTTCCCAAGATATTTTGGATAGAGGCAACAGCCATTACATGTTATTGTAATCAAAACTCATTTGAGTACCATCTACTTCAAGGTGCCTCAAGAGGTTTGGATAAGAAAGACAATAGATTACACTGTTCTTCATATATTTGGATGTATTGCCTATGTTCAAGTCCAAGATAATCAATAAAATACATATTTGCTGTATAAAAAAGGAGTAAAGATTTATAGATTGTGGGATCCAAATAACCCAAGATCTTTTTATTAGTATGAGTGTGGTTTTTGATGGGCACTCTATAATGAAAGGAACCACATCGACACCATTAGATGATGAATCTCAAAAGGATCAGGTTAAGAAGCAAACTATTATGGTGGAGCATCAAAACACGGAATGGAATGATGATGAACTTATTGTTCACACAAGTTCAGAGATAGAAGATTCATTCAGTCACATTCAATAGCTATGGTTCAACCAAACAGAACAACAAGGCCACTCCAAAGGTACGTCTACCTGTAATTCAATTGTGTTTGCATTGTTTGATGGTCTTCATGAACCAACGAATTATGAGAAGCCACTCAACATAAAAAAAGATAAATCATTAGTTGATGGCTATGCAAGAAGAAATGAAGTCTCTCCATTCAAATGAAACTTGGGATCTAGTGGAGTTGCCCAAGAGAAAGAAACCCATTGGTTGCAAGTGGGTTTTACAAGAAGAATGAAGCAACATTTGACAATGGAGCTACAAAATAGAAAGCCAAACTTGTCACTATATGATATATGCATGGAAAAAGGATTAGATTGGAATAAGATTTCTTCCCCATCTTTAGGCATACTTCAATCATGTGATACTTATGTTGGTCACATTGCTTAATTTAGAACTACATCAACTTAATATAAACTTTTTCACATGGAGAAGAACAAATTTATGTGAGCAACTTGAAGGCTTTCAAGTCCAAGGCAAAACAAATTGTGTTTGCAAGTTAAAGAAGACTTTGTATGGTTTGAAGCAAACTCCACAAGAATAGTACAAATGTTTTATTCCATTATGATTAGTCATAATTTTGTTCATTGTGACTATGATTGTCATCTGTATCTCAAGGTACTGAAAGACAGTTCATATGTAATGTTGCCTAGATACATTGATGATATGTTAGTTGTTTTTGAAAACAAGTCTAAGCTAATATGGTTTAAGTCACTATCAAGTATAGACTTTGCAATGAAGGATCTTGGTGAAGCAAAGAAGATTCTTGGTATGGAAATCAAGAGAAACATGAAGACTAGCAAGCTATTGGTGAACCAGACAAGTTACATGCAACAACATGGCGGATGCTCGACCGGTCTCAGCACCATTGCTAATTGACTAGAAGTTGACCAAAGATGACAGCCCTAAGTTAAAAGAATAGGTGGAGCAAACAGCAAAAGTACCATACATAAACACTGTAAGTTGTCTAATGTACACCCAACCAGATCTTTGTCAAGTGGTTAGTGTGTGAGCAATTCATGATCAATCCAAGGATGATGCTCGTTAGCAGTCAAGAATGCCATTAAATATATGCAAATTCACAAGATATATGCAGTTTATTTGATAATTCATCATCACCACAAGAAATTGGTTATGTGGATGCAAAATATAGTGGAGCTTTAGACCCTAGACAATCAATGGTTGGTTGTATGTCTACCTTATTGTGGTCCAATTTTGTATTTCAAGGAACCAGAACTCTCTCTACTATGGAAGTTGAATATATGGGTCTAATAGAAACCAGAGAAAAAGCATTATGGTAAAAGGAGTACTCAGACAACTTGGTTTGGATAAAAAAGGTATGCCGAGGAGCTGCGACAGCTAAAGTGTTATTCATTTAGCCAAAAACCAAGTACTCCATGCTATAAATAAACACATATACATAAGATATTATAAAGTTAGAGAGTGGATATCATCTGAAGATCCATGTTAGTTTAACCAAGGTAAAGACCGAAGAGAATGGAGCAGATATATTCATATCGGTGGTAACTCGAAGTATATTCTAGAAATGTTTGAACATAATCAACATTGTCGATTCTCATTGATAGTGAGTTGATTCATACAAGCCAAGGTGGAGTTGAGGAGCTATGTATGAGGTCGGTGGAAGCTAAAGATAGTTAATAAGGATGAATAGATTAAGTAGTTAGCCAAGTAAGGATGATGGATTGCCTCAACTTGAAGTCGTAACTGCAATGGCAAAGGATGAAGATAAAAATGGATAACTTGGAGAACAGCTGACATTTTTTTATCCCCATCATTGTTTTTCTATATTGGCTAAGAACGTATCGATATAAAACCTTGCCTAGAAAAGGGTTATATTGGAGGCTTGTACCATGTGCTTCCAATTATTGAAAGAAAAGATAGAGAGGGAGGGAGAGAGTGACAACAGAGAAAAAAAATTAAGCTTTCAAACTTGTTTGATAGTGGATGTAGGCTTTTTAAACCTAACCACCTTATTTCTTGTGTCTTTTTCTTCCTTACCTTTTTTTTTTTCCATATGCTGCTAGCTTAGACTCATATTTTATTCCTGAGAGAGGCATTACATTAGTATCAAACTAGTTATAAGCCATCTTTTACTAAAGGTAATAATCACGATAATTTTCATTGAGATTAGATTATTAACAAGAAAACATGTGTGAAAGCAGCATATCCCTTCCTATTGACTACACCCTTCTCTACTAACTAAGATTTAATTCTACATGTAGACAAATCATCATTTTGCTTGATTATATAAATTCACTTGCATCGAATGGTGCTAAAGATATTCTTTTGCATGCAAACATGTTTTCCTTTTTGCATGAACAACTATTTTTTATTGCATATATGGTTTGTTGATATTCTATGTAAAGGTTTTCTTGATAAAAATATGTTAGTTCATATGAATCCATGTTCAGACCATGGTTTGTTTCTCAATATTTTGGACTATAGTTTGAAATAAATTACGTTGAGTATACCATCCATTATCATGTGTCTAAGCTCAAGAGTAAAAGATAGTGAAGTGGGAGAGTGTAAGTCAATTTCAAGATTAACACATGATTGAGTTGGAGATTCAAGGGTAGGACATTCGGTTGTAGAAGTCAATGGAACTGAAGAGTTTGGTGGCTTTCATATTGTTTTGAGGATAGCTGTGGCTATTGATAGATAAGATCATATAAGATGAAATTTCTCAAGTTTAGGCGTTGTTAATTATAGAGGAAGCAGGGCAAACATGAATGATGCTAATAGAAGATTTTACTTTCTTTTTGGAACATGAAGGACATTTGTAAACATATGCCTCTAATTTTTGCATCGAGGTTCCATTTTACCTATATTTGTGTTTTGGAACATTTCAAGTCATTGCCCACTATCATAGCGGCTGACTCAAAATACTCGCGTTTTGCCACTAAACCTTGATCTAAAGGGACAACATGATATGTGACACATATATCTAGATGCCATGTGTGTTTTGCATTGGTTTTATAGTCATTACCAGGCTTTCGTAAATCATACATTCTATGGACACATGATTCCTCCTACCATATAGTTGACAAATTATTTAACTATATGCGTTTTGATCATGTATGCCTACCTTTTCATGAACTTTAAAGCTTGAATTAGATCATCTAACACCTTTATTTATGCCCCTACCTCTGCCATGGGCACAACCACTTCGAGCAAAGAAGCAACTATTGAAAACTCGCTCATTGGTTGTTACTTCTCATTAAGGAGCTCTAAATGTTTCTTTTGATTTATTAGAAGGTTATGGATCTCACAGGATGGGAGAAGATAGTTCAAAGTTGTCATGATGGTGACAAAATTTTCATACTTCCTAGCCATTAAGCACATGCATAACCAAGTCATCCTTGTTTATATTGTCATCAACTGAGCTTTCTCAATCAATGAATAACTTCACATGACTGATATAGCCAACTGTGCATTTTTCACATTTAGACACATTTTGGAGATTATGCTCAACTTGAATAATCTATAAATTCGACTATGAGACAAATGCTTTCTCAATGAATAAGCACACTTCTTGAGATTATTGTGAAGGATAATTTGGCTGACCACTAATTTAGTGATGGTAGCCTTGATTCAACTCAAAGTTAATCATACTTTATCCTTAACTTTTAGAGGTAGGCATGGATGCGGTTATCCACATATTTGAGAATGTCTTAACTAAACATCACAGATTAAATCTAATATTTTCACAACTATCATTGTTGCAATCAAGCTTCACTATAAATCATTCCAATACACAACTAAAGCAAGAGCCATAGATTGCACTGATATAGAAGACATAGTTTACTTTGATATCGTTAAATGTTGCAATATATGAGAGAAATAAGAGAGAGAGAGAGAGAGAGAGAGGAGATGGCATGTTACGTAGTTCTACTTAAAGACAGCCTACATCTATGACAACATTGACTAACTATCGTACTATCACAAATAAAACATCAAGAGGTATAACTGTTGTGTGATTCCAAAGTGTGCAGATAAGTTCGATAAACCCATTTGAATTTGACAAGTGTGTTCACATTACATATCAGAACAAGTTATGTGATCTAACATTTCCTTTCTAGCTTAGATCAGAGCTCTACTTATAGAATGATTGTCTTCTATATGATGCTTTATCAACACAACAGATCATTCTTGCATTTGTCTATTCTTCTTCATATTCATATGATTTTTGTATTCAATAGCTTCATCTTTCCATTGCCACCATCAACTTCCTTTTATTAATTATTTATAGCTTTCTTTAACTGCTCTAATAACCTCACCCCCAACCCCGTGTCTCTTCCCCCATCCCCCCGCCCCCCCACCCTAAAAAAAAAAAGGGGCAAGGGGACCAGGATAGTTTGGTGAATTTTTGTTTTAGAACACTGGTCAAACAAAAAATACTCTGTTGTCTTAAGTGTAACATCCTGAAAGTACCCCATTTTTTTTTATATTCATTCATTCATGGGTGTAGCACGACATTTATAATCACATGACCTATGTAGTTGGCATAGGTCTGGTCCATCATAAAGCATGTAAAGATAATTTATTGTGTATTAGCACATGACGTGATCTATCCTAGGCAGTTAATGGTTCTAATCAATCTAAAGACCAGGTTTACATTCATTGATAGTATAGTTCACAACCAAACACATGTCTGGAAGTCTATACCAATAAAAATCAACCTTATAATTTACATATTGATGGCCCCACCACTAGTTATGTATATATATATATATATATATATATATATATATATATATATATATATATATAATAACAGTTGGATAAAAATTTGCACACCAAAACAGTTAGATCTTCCATGATTTTCCTTGCTCATTGTTGTGGGGCACCAAAATCACCTGAAAAATAATATTTTCAAAGCATGAGTATGCTTTCACATATTTGATAGGCTCACACACGAGGTGTGTGAAGATGTCACTCACACATACACAACAATATGTTACAACATTATAACAGGAGGATATTCAAACCATGTATAAGATATATAAGCAAGGATATCTATCAATATCATTCATGCATTACTTTATTTAGTCATCATTGAATATTAACCCGTAAAGCACAAGCTCAGGTGATATATTTGATTTCATGATCATCTCTTAATCATTTCCACCTATTTTTAAGTACTGCTGTAGTTAGTTTTCCCACCAATAGAACCCAGTGATGAGTTCCCTGTTAACAGATTCGGAGGGCAAAGGGGGGAAACAAGGGATTTACCGTGCCTGGTCCCTTTGGACCTAGACCCTAATGAGTCGGAGCTTTACATTGGGTTGATAGTCTAGTCAAACTTCACACGTTTGAGCAGGATTACTAGGATTACTGCCTAAATCACTCCCACCGAGTCTTCTCCAGTGGCACATGATAGAGCAATAAGAACTGCAATAATTAAATTTCCTAGAAACCGTCATACTCTTCCAATTTCTACGCCATGCATATTTGTTTCCATGGGAAAAGTTGGACAATTTCCAAATCATCATTAATTTCCATGTTGATAAAAAGCTAGCTTTGCCACCCACATGCAGGATGCCTTTATTTTTTTGGCCTCCAGAAAATAGCTAGCCTGCAAAAAATTTAGGGCAGAACAAAGAAGAGATGCATTTCTAAATGGGAAAATAATGGACAGACACTAATATTAAATAATTTGTTTGGATTAATGGGGTCAGATCCATCATACAATAAGTTTGGATTCAGACTCAGACTCCTACTTTTTAAATCATCTATATCTAATCGGGTCGAATCTTTTTCATGAATCTTGGGCTCGGATGTTGAAGTGTTCGGATACAGAAGGAGACCAGCTTATGTAGCCTGACCATCTGCAAGATATGACCAGAAAGGTAGAAATATACATATATATATATATATACCCAATTTGTATATGATAAGTGCCAGGTCTGCATCGTTTAAAACATCCAATTGCTTTAAAAAAGGACCAGTATATAGGCACCAAAATATTCCAGCAATACCTCAATGTCGGCATGGAAAAAGCTCAGCTTGTAGTGAAGCCTGAAAACCCAGCATCGAAAGGGCTCCAAGAAGGCGCATGGTGGAGCCCAGCAGAAGGGTTTCCTGAACATTGCTTTGCAGTTTGTAACCTGCAACATGTTACCAATTAGTTTGCTGATTTTTTCTCCGGTTGTACATCGGAGAAGAAAGATTGAATGCAGTAGATCGGGCAGTTAAGTAACTAGCTGGTGCTTCTGGCCAATGAAAGAATTAAGTTGACACTGATGATACATATAATTAAGAACGAAGAACACATTGTTTTATTTCAATAATAAAATACTTGGACCCAACAAAAAAATAAACACAAGTCCCCAAAACCGACGCAGTGTCCAGAATGCCAATGCCCGTCCATCACAAGACTGAGGTCGTCGCTCCAAAGCCAAAATCTATCAAGGACTAACTGTAGAGATAGAAAGAAGGGTCAGAATTCCTCTGAGTATGAGAAAATCCAGCCATGAATGGAACATGGCCCAAAATAATATTTAGTTTCGTAAAACGATTCCAAAAAGTCCTTATGAACTACAACCATAAGTTTTCCAAAATTTAACACATATCAGAGTTACATCACATCATCAAAGACAGAACGAGGTGTGCACAACCTCCAAAATTTCGTAGGCTTCCAACCGTGGTTCTATGACAATGTCATAGTCATCGTGTCGAGCAACAGAAATCCCCGTGGGCACTCACGGGCAGAACAGAACATCTCTTCACCAGGCGATCTAACGGATCGAGGGTACCTGAAGTGAAGCCTCCTGAGATATCCCAGATCGCCGCTGCAGCAGCATGGTCTCTCTAGGAACCCGGGTGGAGAGACCAGGAGTCTCGCTCCCAAACAGAAACAGAACAGAATCCCGAGCCCTTGTGCCGCCCAATACCCTGTGGGCCCTCCAGTACAGCCAGAGGAGTGTGACCACTACCTCCTGGGACGAAACCAAACACTGGACAAAACAGAAAGCTCGCACTCGCATAAACCATCGTACAAAGTCCACGTTTCGCCTTCGAATTTCAAAAGTGAGGGTTTGCCAATGTTAGACATCGTCTAGTACCTCTCACAGAAACCGCCCTCAGGCTCGGTTTCCCAAACAGAATAATTCAGCTGTTTTAAATCTTAATTTAATAGTAATAGAGAAAAACTCATCACATCGAGAAACCTCGATTAGCAATATTATAATCCTTATTTGAAACAATAAAATTTATATTTACATTCTCAAAACGTGACTTTCCTCCTCTAATGGTTCCAAAGTTAATTTCAGAACCATATTTCTGAAATTTTAAACACCACAAAGAGCATCAAAAAGTAATAAAACATCTCATTTCGTTTTTCATTTGTAACAACCCTCTTTTGGCAAATTTCAAGAATCCGGAGGGTGCTATTTCGCTATTTCATGTAAGATGTTAGACTCATATTGAAAATAATTTTCACGAGCCTCTTTTTGCAAAAGATTTTCACCAAAGTGTGGCGGCATGGAAGTTTCAAAATTATAACAGTCTTTCCACCAATTTTGCAAAAGAGGTGGACCCGTTTTGTAATTTATGAGTTTTGATATAAAAACGAAATGCACTCGTTTTTCTTCATTTCACCGCTTCGTTTTCTCTCTCTTCGTAAGGGAGCTCCTCTTCTTTTTCTCGTTCGACGGTGGAGCCTCCACCGGCCTTCAGCCACCCAAAACCAGGAAGAGGGATCTCCTTCTCCCGAGAGATCCCCTGTTCGAATTCTTTCGGCGCAGCCCCAACCGATCGTCCGACGCTCCCAACCGCCGTCGTCTCCTCTGCTGCTCCCATTCTCTTTTTTTTTCTCATTTTACGCCCAATTTTTTTTTCTCTCCACACGAGAGCTCCGTCCTCCTCTCGTTCGACCGGCGATGACTTCCACCACTCTTCCACACCCAAAACCAGAAAGCTCTCCGTCTCACGCGGGAACTCCTTTTTCTTCTTCCCGTTCGTCCGACGGTGAGGCTTCCACCATTCTCCAAAGGCAGACGAAACCAGAGAGGGACTCTTCCTCTCTAGCCTTCCTCTGTGTGCAGGAAGGTGAGCTGAAGAACCCCGATTGTGCCCTCGATTTATGGGCAACAGAGAGAAGGAAAAGCCATCGGGCCCTCCCCTGCCCGGTTGCTATGGAAGTTGCTGCCGTTCGATTCAGAGGGCAAAAAGGGCGACGAAAATCCACGATTTGTCCCCAGCTGCTGTCAATGCAGAAAAACTGAAGATAGGTTCTGCCGCAGACAGTAGTGGAACAATCGAGGCGACTGCACTTCATTTTCCTCTTTCTCGACGTCCTTTGGTAATAGGGAGACCAAAGAAAAAGGAAACGGTGGACAGCTCGGGAGAAAGAACGCTCCCATAGGTCACCCGAGTCTCCGTTCCGTTGTCGCATGAATCTCAAAGGGAAAAGAAAAATAAATAAATAAAGAAACGGCAGCTTGAGGCGAACAGTGACAACAAGGAAAATAGTAGGCATTCCGTCTGGCAGGCATATGCAAAATTTTTCGAACTCTGCTATCGACGCTCCTGGCAGAAACAAAGGAGTTGAGGGATTCGTTCTTCACAGGAAGGGATGGTAGAACAGAGGTTCCCATCTACCCCTAGAGATTTGGAAACATGCTGAATCCCACGGTATTCAACATTCCCCCTTTATAGTTTCACGTCAAGGTCACTAAAATTTACCCGTTCATGTATATGTTTTTCTTTTTCAAAACTCAGCTAGGATTCACATGCCTTACATTCAAATCTGTACCTAGCCTACTTTAACAGGGATATCTTGAACTAAGAACACATTATAACATTTCAGTGTCTCAAGCATGGATTCGTCTCTAGGTATATACATACATAGATTCTCATGGATATATATCTATAAGCAATCAAAATACATAGGCATCATGATACATTCGTCACTGAAAATCTCCATACTACAACTCATGCATAGATTCATATTTATGCACCAAGATACATAGATCTACATATTCGATAAGAAATCAAAAATACGGCTTCATGCTTTATTCATAGTTGAATATTCCCATACCTTTTTTTTTATTCCGAAATGACTTCTCCTTTTGCTTCTCGTCCCTTTCTAGCAGCCAACCACTTCAATCTTCAACTAGAAAGAGGGCAAAGATGAGGACGTCCCTCTCTCTCTCTCTCTTCCTTTCTTTCTTTCTCTTGTCGTTGGAGTCTCCCGTTGAGGGCTGCAGCAATAAGAGATGACTAATTTTCAATCTCTCACAAGGAAATCAATCACCCGTCAGTTGTTTCTTTCCCCTTCTTTTCTTTCCAAAACTGCTTCCTCTATGATTTAATTGTCAGTTTTCTTTTTACGTAACCTTCAATTAAATCTGCCGTTTATAATTCTTCCCCCTATTAATGTTTTCCATAAATAAAGAAAAAGGAAAGAGATCATGGGCGTTACATCCTCCCCCCCTAAAAAGAAATTTCGTCCTCGAAATTTAAGTGTACCTTATTGAAACAGTTGAGGGTAATTCTTTCTCATGTCTTCTTCTGGCTCCCACGTGCATTCTTTGATGCCATGATGCTGCCATTCCACTTGAACTAGTGGGATTGTCTTCTTTCGCAATACATGCTCCTTTCTGTCTATGATCCGAAGTGGTTTTTCATCGGTTGTCATGTCCTCTTGCAAATCAACTTCTTCATAGTCTATCACATGCGAAGGATCAGGTACATACTTCCTTAACATCGACACGTGAAATACTGGATGAACATGACCATACTGCGGTGGGAGTGCAATTCGATATGCAACCTCTCCAACTTTTTCCAAAATCTCGAATGGACCAATGTATCTTGGGCTCAATTTTCCCTTCTTTCCGAATCGAAAAACACTCTTGGTGGGTGATACCTTGAGAAATACATGATCTCCCGCTTCAAAAGCTAGCTCTCTTCTTCGTTGGTCTGCATAACTCTTTTGTCGACTCTGAGCTGCCAAAAGTTTCTTTCTAATCATATTGACCTGATCAGTGTAGTGTTGGATCACCAAAGGATCCTCAATCTTGTTGTCTCCTATCTCTGTCCAACATGATGGTGATCTACAAGGTCGGCCATAAAGAGCTTCAAACAGAGTCATTCCAATGCTAGAGTGATAGCTATTGTTCTTGGCAAACTCAGCCAACTTCACATGTTTATCCCATTCACCCTTCCATTGCAAAACACAAGCTCTTAACATATCTTCAAGAGTCTGGATGGTTCGCTCAGACTATCCATCTGTCTGTGGATGAAATGCTGTGCTCAGTTTCAATTTTGTTCCCAACGCTTCCTGTAACCTTCCCCAGAACTTGAATGTAAATCTTGGATCTCTGTTAGAGATTATTGATTTAGGGATTCCATGAAGTCTCACAATTTCATCAACATACAAATCTGCTAGACTTTCTAGTGATTGTGAAATCTTGATCGGAAGAAAATGTGCAGATTTAGTTAGGCGGTCTACCACTACCCAAATAGCATCGTGTTGTCGTCGAGTACGTGGTAACCCCACTACGAAGTCCATGGTGATGTCTTCCCATTTCCATTGAGGAATTTCTATCTGTTGCATCAAACCACCTGGTTTCTGATGTTCCACTTTAACCTGTTGACACACCAAGCATCGTGAGATGAACTCAGCAATCTCTTTCTTCATTCCTGGCCACCAGAAGTTTATCCTTAAATTTTGATACATCTTGGTGCTTCCTGGATGTATGGTGTATCTTGTCTTGTGTGCCTCTTCCAGCAACTTGTTCTTCACTTCTGGATTATTCGGAACCCACAATCTACCATTGAACCACACAGATCCATCCTCGTCCTCAAAATAAGGAGTTTCTTCTTTTTTGTGACACTCAAGTTTCAACTTCGCATATTCCGGGCTCTGTTTTTGCTTCTCAATAATTTCATCAAGGAAACTATCTCGAATTATTGCTGCACACTTCACCTTTCCATTATCATTTCGCAATGGATGCCATTTTTCAAGGTCTTCCACCAAATTCCATGTCTGCATTAATAGTCCACTAGCTTTAGCAGTCGTCTTCCTACTAAGTGCATCGGCTACCACATTGGCCTTTCCTGGATGATATTTTATTTCAAAGTCGTAATCTTTGAGATATTCCAGCTATCTTCTTTATCTTAGGTTTAATTCCTTCTGCGAGAACAAATATTTGAGGGATTTATGGTCAGAAAATACTTCAAATTCCACACCATAGAGGTAATGTCTCCATATTTTTAGTGCAAATACCACTGCTCCTAATTCCAAATCATGTGTTGGATAGTTCTTCTCGTGTTGTTTTAGTTGTCTAGAGACATAAGCTATAACCTTGTCCTTATGCATAAGCACCGCTCCATATCCTATTCCCGAAGCATCGGTATATACCACAAATCCTTTCCTCCCATTTGGCAGTGTCAGAATTGGGGCACTAGTCAAACTGTCTTTCAACATCTGAAAACTCTTTTGACAATCCTCTGTCCACGTAAATTTCACTCCTTTACGTAGCAGTTTAGTCATTGGAGTTGCAATTTTTGAAAAATCCTTGATGAACTTCCTGTAGTAACCTACCAAGCCAAGAAAACTTCTGATTTCTGACACATTAGTTGGCACATTCCATTGTTGTACAGCTTCCACTTTGGCCGGATCAACTGCCACTCCCTCCTTGGAGATTACATGTCCCAAGAAATTCACTTTGTCTAGCCAAAACTCACACTTGGAATATTTGGCATACAGTTGATTTTGTCTCAATATCCTCATCACTAACTCGAGATGTGCCGCATGCATCGCTTCACACTCGGAGTATACTAGCACATCATCAATGAATACTATAACGAATCGGTCTAAGTACTCGTGAAATATCCGATTCATGAGATCCATAAAAGCTGCTGGGGCATTCGTGAGTCCAAAAGGCATCACTCGAAACTCATAATGCCCATAACGTGTGCGAAATGCTGTTTTGGGAATATCTTCTTCCTTAATTCGCAATTGATGGTATCCCGACCTCAAGTCAATCTTAGAAAACACCTTTGCTTCCTTTAATTGATCAAATAAATCTTCAATTCTAGGCAATGGATATCTGTTCTTGATTGTAACCTGATTCAACATTCGATAGTCAATACACAACCACATTGACCCATCTTTTTTCTTCACAAATAAGACCGGTGCTCCCCAAGGTGACACACTTGGACGAATGAATCCTTTGCTGGCCAAATCTTGGATCTGTTTCTTTAATTCTTCTAGTTCTGCTGGTGCCATTCTATATGGAGCCTTAGAAATAGGTGCAGTTCCTGGTATCAATTCGATGCCAAACTCCACCTCTCGTACAGGAGGTAATCCAGGTAAATCTTCGGGAAACACGTCTGCATAGTCCTTCACTGTACGCACCTCACTAATGGGTTTTAATTTCTGCTCGATTGCGTCCATGCTAACCAAATATGCAGTGCACCCATTTTCCATGTATTTCCTTGCCTTAACTGCTGAGACAACTAACTTTCTTTGATCTTGGGGCGTTTTTACCCTAAATTCGATCTTTTGACCATTCTCCAACTGAATCTTCAGCTTCTTTTTTCTGCAATCTATCGTTGCGTAGTGATGGTATAACCAATCCATTCTTAAGATTACGTCGTACCCCATCATATTCATTACCACCAACTGTGCTGGCAATAAATGTTCATGTATTTCTATTTTCACATTTTCTAGATACGTTCTGCATGTGTCTTTGTTTCCCATAGGTGTAGCAACTAACAATTGATAAGGCATATTCTTTCTTTCTAACTTTAAAAGTTCAGCAAAACTCTTAGAAACAAAAGAATGCGATGCTCCAGAATCAAACAAAACATGAGCCCAATGAGATTGTACAAGAAGGGTACCTTCAATCACGTCAGTAGGTTTCAACTCTTCAACCGTGGTCGCGTAAACTCTGCCAGGTACCTTCTTTTCTGCTGGCTGATTGGTTGCACCACGTCTCTGCTCTACCTCTTTCTTCTTTGGGCACTCACGAATAAAATGACCTTGTGCTCCACAGTAAAGACACGCTCTGATATCTCTGTAACATGGTTTACCAGGGTGTTGGCGATGACACTTGGGGCATTCACCGTCCCCCCTGGATGTCGATGGCCTCTGTCTCTTGAATCTGTCCCCTTGATTTCCCCTGTCACTACGCCTTCTCTTGAACATGTTGGGTCTCGACTTGGGTCGCAGAGATTCATTCTTCCTATCTGTCCCTTGCATCCTGTTCCAGCCCTCCTCAAGACGTGTGGCCATGTCGATAGCGTCGTCTAGATCTCTCGGACGACTACTAATTACTTGGTTCTGCAACCCGTCTTTGAGCCCTCTGACGAACTTATTTGCTCGGTCTGCATCAGTAGTATACACATGGGGGCAATATTTTTCCAAATGTCTGAATTTGATGACATATTCTTGCAGACTCAAACTCCCTTGCTGAAGCTCCAAGAATTCTTGCATGTGTTTCTCCCGTGTAAAGGTTGGGATGTAGGCATGTGTGAAGGCTTCCTTGAATTCTCCCCAAGTCGCTTCGTGATTTGCAAACTTCACTTGACGTTGCGTCCGCCACCATTCCTTAGCATCTCCTTTTAACATAAAGGTTCCATACCGAACCTTCTTGTTGTCAGGCACTTCCAGAGTGGTAAAGATCTCCTCAGTTTCTATTATCCACTGTTCAGCATCGTCAGCAGTGCCTTTCCCATGAAACTTCGGAGGGTGCAAGCTCATAAACTGTTGGTGAGTTACTCCTCTTGCCTCACCATTTGTCGTTCTGTTTGTATCCGTACTTGTTCCTCCTGAAGAAGTATTCTGCGTCCAGCCATACATCAATCCCGTCATCATCTGCAAAGTGTTCATGATGAACGTTTGTTGTTGTTGGATGTTTCTACCAGGCGTCCGAGGTCCAGTAGGATGAGCCTCCGTGTTCCGGTTCCCGTTGTTGCGAGGAGTTCTCCCTCCTCCACTAACACTCCCTCCTCTAGTGCGTGCCATTGAACTACACCGCACAGAAGAAACAAATATGAATACGTAAAAGCAATTCATTAGAACTATCACAAAAATATGAAACTCAATATTCACATCAAAATCTAAACACCCTTCTTTAACAGGTTTGGATGACCTTCCTCTGCTTGTGATCGACATTGGCATTGGACATTGACTCTAGACACTGTGATCTAATACCAAAGTTGTCACGACCCAAATTTTGACACCAAAAATTTTCTTTCATTTTTATAATAGCGGAAGCAATATTGAGTCATGACCAGAACATAAAGAAATCAGACATTGTTTTATTTCAATAATAAAATACTTGGACCCAACAAAAAAATAAACACAAGTCCCCAAAACCGACGCAGTGTCCAGAATGCCAATGCCCGTCCATCACAAGACTGAGGTCGTCGCTCCAAAGCCAAAATCTATCAAGGACTACCTTTAGAGATAGAAAGAAGGATCAGAATTCCTCTGAGTATGAGAAAATCCAGCCATGAATGGAACATGGCCCAAAATAATATTTAGTTTCGTAAAACGATTCCAAAAAGTCCATATGAACTACAATCATAAGTTTTCCAAAACTTAACACATATCAGAGTTACATCACATCATCAAAGACAGAACGAGGTGTGCACAACCTCCAAAATTTCGTAGGCTTCCAACCGTGGTTCTATGACAATGTCATGGTCATCGTGTCGAGCAACAAAAATCCCCGTGGGCACTCACGGGCAGAACAGAACATCTCTTCACCAGGCGATCTAACGGATCGAGGGTACCAGAAGTGAAGCCTCCTGAGATATCCCAGATCGCCGCTGCAGCAGCATGGTCTCTCTAGGAACCCGGGTGGAGAGACCAGGAGTCTCGCTCCCAAACAGAAACAGAACAGAATCCCGAGCCCTTGTGCCGCCCAATACCCTGTGGGCCCTCCAGTACAGCCAGAGGAGTGTGACCACTACCTCCCGGGACGAAACCAAACACTGGGCAAAACAGAAAGCTCGCACTCGCATAAACCATCGTACAAAGTCCACGTTTCGCCTTCGAATTTCAAAAGTGAGGGTTTGCCAATGTTAGACATCGTCTAGTACCTCTCACAGAAACCGCCCTCAAGCTCGATTTCCCAAACAGAATAATTCAGCTGTTTTAAATCTTAATTTAATAGCAATAGAGCAAAACTCATCACATCGAGAAACCTCGATTAGCAATATTATAATCCTTATTTGAAACAATAAAATTTATATTTACATTCTCAAAACGTGACTTTCCTCCTCTAATGGTTCCAAAGTTAATTTCAGAACCATATTTCTGAAATTTTAAACACCACAAAGAGCATCAAAAAGTAATAAAACATCTCATTTCGTTTTTCATTTGTAACAACCCTCTTTTGGCAAATTTCAAGAATCCGGAGGGTGCTATTTCGCTATTTCATGTAAGATGTTAGACTCATATTGAAAATAATTTTCACGAGCCTCTTTTTGCAAAAGATTTTCACCAAAGTGTGGCGGCATGGAAGTTTCAAAATTATAACAGTCTTTCCACCAATTTTGCAAAAGAGGTGGACCCGTTTTGTAATTTATGAGTTTTGATATAAAAACGAAATGCACTCGTTTTTCTTCATTTCACCGCTTCGTTTTCTCTCTCTTCGTAAGGGAGCTCCTCTTCTTTTTCTCGTTCGACGGTGGAGCCTCCACCGGCCTTCAGCCACCCAAAACCAGGAAGAGGGATCTCCTTCTCCCGAGAGATCCCCTGTTCGAATTCTTTCGGCGCAGCCCCAACCGATCGTCCGACGCTCCCAACCGCCGTCGTCTCCTCTGCTGCTCCCATTCTCTTTTTTTTTCTCATTTTACGCCCAATTTTTTTTTCTCTCCACACGAGAGCTCCGTCCTCCTCTCGTTCGACCGGCGATGACTTCCACCACTCTTCCACACCCAAAACCAGAAAGCTCTCCGTCTCACGCGGGAACTCCTTTTTCTTCTTCCCGTTCGTCCGACGGTGAGGCTTCCACCATTCTCCAAAGGCAGACGAAACCAGAGAGGGACTCTTCCTCTCTAGCCTTCCTCTGTGTGCAGGAAGGTGAGCTGAAGAACCCCGATTGTGCCCTCGATTTATGGGCAACAGAGAGAAGGAAAAGCCATCGGGCCCTCCCCTGCCCGGTTGCTATGGAAGTTGCTGCCGTTCGATTCAGAGGGCAAAAAGGGCGACGAAAATCCACGATTTGTCCCCAGCTGCTGTCAATGCAGAAAAACTGAAGATAGGTTCTGCCGCAGACAGTAGTGGAACAATCGAGGCGACTGCACTTCATTTTCCTCTTTCTCGACGTCCTTTGGTAATAGGGAGACCAAAGAAAAAGGAAACGGTGGACAGCTCGGGAGAAAGAACGCTCCCATAGGTCACCCGAGTCTCCGTTCCGTTGTCGCATGAATCTCAAAGGGAAAAGAAAAATAAATAAATAAAGAAACGGCAGCTTGAGGCGAACAGTGACAACAAGGAAAATAGTAGGCATTCCGTCTGGCAGGCATATGCAAAATTTCGAACTCTGCTATCGACGCTCCTGGCAGAAACAAAGGAGTTGAGGGATTCGTTCTTCACAGGAAGGGATGGTAGAACAGAGGTTCCCATCTACCCCTAGAGATTTGGAAACATGCTGAATCCCACGGTATTCAACATTCCCCCTTTATAGTTTCACGTCAAGGTCACTAAAATTTACCCGTTCATGTATATGTTTTTCTTTTTCAAAACTCAGCTAGGATTCACATGCCTTACATTCAAATCTGTACCTAGCCTACTTTAACAGGGATATCTTGAACTAAGAACACATTATAACATTTCAGTGTCTCAAACATGGATTCGTCTCTAGGTATATACATACATAGATTCTCATGGATATATATCTATAAGCAATCAAAATACATAGGCATCATGATACATTCGTCACTGAAAATCTCCATACTACAACTCATGCATAGATTCATATTCATGCACCAAGATACATAGATCTACATATTCGATAAGAAATCAAAAATACGGCTTCATGCTTTATTCATAGTTGAATATTCCCATACCTTTTTTTTTATTCCGAAATGACTTCTCCTTTTGCTTCTCGTCCCTTTCTAGCAGCCAACCACTTCAATCTTCAACTAGAAAGAGGGCAAAGATGAGGACGTCCCTCTCTCTCTCTCTCTCTTCCTTTCTTTCTTTCTCTTGTCGTTGGAGTCTCCGGTTGAGGGCTGCAGCAATAAGAGATGACTAATTTTCAATCTCTCACAAGGAAATCAATCACCCGTCATTTGTTTCTTTCCCCTTCTTTTCTTTCCAAAACTGCTTCCTCTATGATTTAATTGTCAGTTTTCATTTTACGTAACCTTCAATAAAATCTGCCGTTTATAATTCCTCCCCCTATTAATGTTTTCCATAAATAAAGAAAAAGGAAAGAGATCATGGGCGTTACACTTGCTCTCTCGCTTCCTGCTAATTTCGTTTCGTCCTCGCACGTTCTCTCTCTCTCTCTCTCTGAATTTCAACTTTACCGGGCAGAACAGCCGATCGACTCTCTCTCTCTCACAATTACAAAAGCTCGTTCATAAAACAACTTACAATATTGATTTAACGAGAGCAGATCCTTACTTTAAAAATGGTAAAACAATTGAAGGAAGACTTTAAAATGTGACGCCCCAAACTACCTTCAAATACATTGAAGTGGATAAATATTGTGGTTGTTTATTTACATGTTTAAATATAAGGATCGAAAATTTGATGGAAAGCTTCTATAAATTGCTATTATACACCACTTATATATACATATATATTCTTTAAATATTATTTTATTTGCTAATATTGTTTTTTTGGTTTTGAATTTTTTGTAAAATGTGTATATGATAGTATTTTTTTTTTGCCTATTCGTAAAAAATTCAGCTTTTGACAAAATCACATGCTAATTTCAGACCGATGCAACAAACAGAGACATGGAGAAGCAAGAAGGTTACAGCCTCAAGGAAATTGCAAATAGGCTAGCTAACAAGTCTCACCATCATCGGACGCCTCCTTTCGGCTACTAATCCTCCCCTCAACTATTCCTTGATCAAGGTCTGCCCCCACCTCCTTCATGAAGGTCATTTCTGTCCTTTCTTTTCTTCCTTGCAGATATCTCCCTCTCCCTCTCTTTCACCGACACGACGACGACCGTCTCAGCAGTGAAAAGATAATGAAAGGACGAGGTCTTCCTTGCAGATGTCTTTGTCTTAATTTCGTTTTTCCTTCTTTGTCATTGCTCTCTCAATTCACGTTAATTTCTCCTTTCTGGCTCTCCCACTTCCTGCCGATTTCATTCTTCGTCTTCGCACGCTCTCTCTCTCTCTCTAACCACGACACAACGGCAACGTGGTCTGTTGGGAAAGAATGAGAGGACAAGGGCCGGGCTTCCTGAAAATTTTGGGTTTCAATCTCCATCTTTGCTCTCTCTCCTTTTGATTGATGTGGTGCAATGCTGGAAACCATCAGGAGGAACATTATAAAAATATGGGAATTATACGCCTATTTTGATCACCTTGCCTGTTGTTGATCTCCACCATCATATCTATCTCCCTCGAACACCATCAGGAGTCAGCGTAGCTTTAGTTCTTGGATCGCTCAATGCATTTGAAGAGATCGCTGATCCTTTGGCCCTTTTTCACCCATGACTCAAGGATAAAGCAAGGTCTAGGGATAGTGAGATGGAGCAGATGGATGGGCATGAATCCTAGGTTGGATTTGGGTTGAACAGAGAAGTGGTTTGAAGCAGAGCAAGAAGAAGAAGAAGAGAAAAAGAGGGAGATGGGAAAGAAAGTGTACCAGGCCTCTTGAAGGAAATTAAAGTAAAAAATGGAATGGGAGATGAGGTGGGACGACGGTGATGGGAAAAGTGTTGGAAGGGGCCGGTTTACACTTTGTTTGGATGGAGGAAAAGGGAAGGAAAGGGAGGGATAGAAAGGAAAGGGAAGGAAATACAATGAGAACATATGAGAATGGAAAGAAAAGGAAAGGAAAAGAAAGAAAAGAGGTGATTATAAAACTTGTTTGGATAGAAAGGAAAGGAAATGATAGAATTTATAATATTTTAAAATAATACCCCTAACATTCAAAATGTTTAAAAAATTGAGAGGGGCATAAATGGTAGAAAGAGGCAGAGGTTTTCTTTCTTTCCCAATTCGTCCAATTTTGGAGGGATTGGATTTACATTATATTTTCCTTTCCTTTTCCTCCCTTTCCTTTCCCTCCCTTTGCAACCAAACAAACTTTTTAGTTTCCTTTCATTTCCCTCCTTTCTAATTAATCAACCAAACAAATGATTGATTGTCAAATCCCTCCTTTTCCCTCCCTTTCCCTCAATCCAAACAGGACCTTAGGGTTTCACCTTGGAGGAATCTTCTGAACGGAAACATAGAGGAGGAAATGGATGAAACAAGAAAAATTGTCGCAAGTGGTTCAAATAAATGTAAACTTTATGCCCATTGATGTTGTTAGTTAGCAAGCAGAACAGTGTTTCAACTACCGACACTTGATGTTTCAAGTGCCGGTGACAAGGTGTTGGCAATAGGCATATCTGGTGCAGTGTGTCTATAAAGTAGATTAAGTCGCCAAGATCTCTTAGTGCAAATTGATGGTGTAACTGATATATTGAATTGTCTCCATAATTTGAACAAAGACGTATCAGTCACCAAACTTTTAAAATATCAAATAGAGAAAAGCGTGTCACTGACTCATTGGTCCCAGGCACAGGGTGTTTGCTTCAATTCGTAGAGGGCTTTAGGCAATTGGCAGACATCATGCACCTTGCTCTCATAGCCAGGTGGTTGATGCATGGAAACTGTTTCCTCTCACTCCCCGAAACACATTGCTGACATCAAGTTGTATCAGAACGATGTGGATGGTGGTTGGCTTCACTGCAAGACTAAAGGTGTCAAAATAATTGATTCCTTCTACCTAGCTGTATCCCTTCGCGATTGATCTGGTCTTGTACCACTCTGTGCTGCCATCTGACTTCCTCTTAAGCTTGAACACCCATTTACATCCAATTACATGCTGTCCTGCACATGGTGGTTCAAGAATCCAAGGCTGGTTCTGTGGAGAGCTTGCATTTCTCTGTCCATTGCTTGATGCCATTTTGGGTGTTGGTTGGCTTGATTGAGTTTAAAGGTTATTTCTTAACAAGATCAGACAAGAACACTGTAGGAATAGAATAAGGAGCAGAAGTATAAAATTTAGGAATAGGGGTATCATCTTGTGATTGTGTGGTCATGGGATGAGTCCTAAGGGGTGGCAGTGGAGGTTCCTCTCAGTGCTGGCCTATGGTGAGTGTGATGGAGAGTTAGAAGTAAACGGTGACAACTTACAAAGGCACTTGAGCTAGGTTTGAGGAGGATGAAGTATTAGGAGTCAATGAGTTGAGTGAGTAAAAAGATTGGTGTTGGACTAGTAATGACTGGTTCGGCTGCGCTAGATGTAGTCCTGGTGTCGGTTTTAAAAAGGAATAAGTCTTCATAAAACGACATCATGTGAGATCAATATTTTGAGTGAGTCTTTCTTCATGAATATATAGCCTTTATGCATAGAGCTATACCCATGAAAAGCATGAATGGACAACTTAAAAGCTAATTTGTTAGTTGTCTTGCTTTTATAAGTTTGATATGTGACATTTTAATAATTGTAGTCAGTTTTTTAAGGATGTAGTTGTTAGTAAGTAATTTCTAATTATTCTTTCAGATAGCAATATAATCACCATATAATTTTGCCTATATGGATGATAGAAGTTGGATACACCAAAATAGGTAATTTTTTATCTAACCAGTTTATGTTTCTATTATGTTATATGGTGGTGAGCTTAGTTAATTGATTTGTATGAATGTTTTCATTGATCAGTGCAAGCCCTGAGTACTTGAGAGGAATTGAAAATTTTCTTGACTTTGCCGAATAATTCTATTGTTGATGCCAAACTTAGATGTCTATATGTAAAGAGCAACGACTTTTTGTCGCACTGAGTAGAAGATGCATTTAACCATACCATATGCTTTGAATTTGCTCCAAATTACGTATATTGGAATTATCATGGTGAAAGTATACTACCTTCAAAAAGTCAATAGAATGCGATTAGTGAATATAATATGGATGTCATGGAAGGTCGGATAGTAGGCGCATTAGGAATATCAGCATAATTTAATTTATAGTCAAGAAAATGAACCAAACAAAGATCCACTTTTAGAAGATAGTGCATATGAAAAATTAATGAAAGATGTTTACCAAGAATTATATATAGGGTGCATGAAATTCACAAAATGGTCTTTTCTTATGCATGTATTCCATATAAAGTGCCTTACTGGATGGAGTAACAAGTCATATGACATGGTACTTGAACTTCTTCATGACGCTTTTCTGCAAGGTGTACAATTGCCAAAGTCATATTATGATAGCAAACGATCATTTGAGAATTGGGTCTCATTTATGATAAAATATATGCATGTGAAAACAATTGCATGTTGTTTTTGAAAAGATAATGCTGAGTACCAATGTGATATCTATAGTGCTTCAACATGGAAGGATGAAACTAAGAACAATAAAGGTTACAAGACACCTGCAAGTGTTTTGCATCATTTTTCATTGATTCCAAGATTGAACAGGATGTTTATGTTATGTGAGATTGCTTCAAATAAGACATGGCATGATGAAAGGCGTGTTCAGGTTGGTCATTTGAGGCATCCAGCAAATGTCAAAGCTTGAAAGTCTTTTGATGAAATACATTCTTCTTTTGCAGCAGATAGTAATAACGTAAGACTTCGTCTAGAAGTTAATGGATTCAATCTTTTTCAAACATTGAGTTTCTCAAACAATGTTTGGCCTATTGTCATAATTGTTTATAATTTGCCCCCTGCATGTGCTTAAAACAGCCTATATTACACTTGCATTGTTGATTTGTGGGCCGAAGTCTCTTGAGCAAAAGCGTTCGATGTTTTCTTGTAGTCTTTCATTAATTAATTAAAGACATTATGGAATGACGGTCTGCAACATATAGCATGACCTTTTTCGCAGGTAATAATTGTATACCAGTGCTGAGTTTTACCAGAATGAACACTAAAAAAGAGAAGACCAATAATAATTACCTGTTAATCCTGCCCAAATGTTTTTTCTTGCTTCCCCCTTGGCTTTTTCTTCTTCAATTTTTTCTTTTTGTTCCTCCTATGGTATTTTTCCCAACTTTTCTCTTGCTTCCCCTGGTACCGGCGTTTCTTCCTCAAATTTTTCTCTTCACTCTCTTGCGTCCCTCATATGAGATTTCGAGTCGAGCACCATTGTCATCATTCCACTACAACAAGTTAAAGCACTGCTGTCATTCATGGTGGGTGTAGGTAGACTATGAGTATTTTATGAAAAACAGTTCTATGAATTGGTCTCTACATTTTCATTGTCTCTATTGGGTAACTGTAACATGCGACTCTTTCGGGCGATCATAATTTTCTCATTTTTAGCAAAAATTTATTTCGATGGACTAGCTATTCTTCTTAAGTATGATGGTGAAACTGTTGACTTATCAATGGGACATTTTCCATGTTAGTTGCTATGTCAATTGTACCTTTTCTTTATTAGTTGTTCAATCTGGCAGCATCTGAGTTTCTGGCACTGAATTGACTAGTCACAAGTGAAAAAAGATTGCAGCTAGTGATGGTCTTTCACTTTGCTTCTTTCTTGCATTTATAGGATGTGTGTGTATGTTTCTCTCTCTCATTGTTTGTCTGATGGATTTCTAGTACTTAGTTGTCTATGCTAGCCAAGCAATGCATTGATGAGGAACCAATTCTGCAACCAGACATAAAGCAAGTTGTTGTTGCCCTGCCACAAATCCTCCTCTCCTCAATTGAGTGGGAAGCTACACTGGCTCTAGGTTATACCACACTAAAGAAGCAAGTTTTAACATATTTTCTTAATGTTCATTGTTCACTTGCCGACACTGCTAAACTTTGCACTATTTCCACCTCGGTTATGAGATTACCCTGGAAGCAATTTATGTTCATGGCTTTTGAAACTTTGAACTATAACAAATCGGTTGTATTGTAATATAAGTTCAAAATTTTGTTATATATATTTGTTTAGTTTATGTGCATTTAACTGTTTCTTTTGATACATAGACTATATAAAAGCAGGTTAATATATGTATTTCTAATTTGAAAAAAATGTCCTATGCGGATTAGGGAAAAAATTAAGACACATTCACCGAAGCATAAGATTGCGTTTGATAAAGATTAATTGTAACATTGATCTAGACACTGGTAAAGTTTTACCGATGTCCACGGAATCATCAGTAATTTACCGACATCTGAGACCATTGTCAGTATAAAGTTTTACTGAAGTTTTCAGCATTGTGGGTAAAAAGAAACTATTACCAACACATATCAATGTTGGTAACAATCTATTTTACCCACCTGTTTTGGCACGTCAGTGATGGTGGCTACACCAACACTTAACTTCACTATGTTGATGATGATTTTAACCAACACCATCTTCATTAACAATCAACAAAAACATCGGTAAAACCGTTAGCAATGCATGGCTAAGTTCCACCGACATGTTTTAGTCATCGGTAATGCCTTGGCTTTTCGTACTGATTCTTATGACCCTTGGGAGATGCCAGGAACTTTTAAAGCAGCCCCTGGTTCCTGTCTTCATTGTATTTTACAGATAAATTTCTCCATTCTTCTGATTATGATGTTGACTTGGTTAATAAGGAACCTGAAGATGATATCAGAAAAGAATGGTACTTCTGTGTTCCTAGACATCGGAAGAACTATAGTGGAAGGAAGCCAAATAGAATTGTAAAGGGAGGGGACTTGGAAGGCGACTGGGGCCTACCAGCTGATCAGAATTGCTGCTGATACGAGGCGCAACGTTGGGATAAAGAAGACCTTGTTGTACTACACAGGTAGAGCACTCAAGGATGTAAACTGTTGCACGTTGAGATGATGATCAAATAGAAAGCTTGAATGGGACTTGAAAAAATCAACATCTCTTATGATATTTGTGAGATTGGTCAGACACAGTTATCAACCATACGATGCCTCCAAGATGGGCTTCTATCAACAGCTTATCAGCTCCCATTAGATCATCAGGATGTCAAACGATTCTACTGATTCTGGATTCTTAACATGCCAATTTTGTGCATTCATTGTTTTATGCCACATATAGTTGTCAAAGAGTTTGTACTACTTTATCATCAAGACGTGCTGGTTATATCTGGTCCTTTTTTTATAAGCAGGATACATGGATAGTATAGAAGATAAATCAAAGGCAAATATCGTGAAAGTAAAAGGTTGATTTTTCGTGTTGCCTGAAAATGCGGATGTTGTTAAGGTATTCCTACTCCTCCCCATCTTTTGACACTCGTGCCTAGCAGCAAGGAACGTACACTTGTCTTTTGTTGTATGTCCCGTATATTCAGTAATGTTAGAATCCTATTTTAGCAGCCACCAAGAGAACAAAATTTCTTCTGTTCTGGTTAGTGTTTCATTTAACTTTTTTCTACTTCTAGAAGAATCAACTGAAAATCTTCTAGTGTTGGTCATTGGCAGGTTGATGCCAAATTGTGTACTATCTTTGGAGTTGAGATTTTATTCTTTTATATTTCTTCTTTTTAAGTACATAAACTAATTATCTTGTTACTACCATGTTTCATATATAAGGCTGCATTTTGTTTTTTTAATTAAAAGTTATAGTGGTGGTGAGGCACCGTTATTGACTATCTGTCCCCGGGGAAAGAAATTATTGCTATAGATTTGGCTACACCAGGCACCGCATCATCACCACGGGAGACTGTAGGGAGGGACACAATACGGTGATTTCAGAGATGAAGATAGGGGCAATACCAGTGAAGATATCACCCGGTATAGGTCTCTTTTCCTGCAGTCTCCGTAAGTGTCCCATTTATTAATTTTGAATGCTTATTGTGCTGCTTTTATTACTGTTATCTACTTCAGCCCGCTCGTGAGGCCATTTCCCTAACTATTTTTTCGGTTCCTTGAAGTTCTAAAGTTCCTAAGGAAATGTGCTGGGGTAAAATTGTCATTTGAAATAGTTAGTTTTAGTTTATATTGAGGTATGCCAAAGATGCTATACAAAAAATCGGGTAAGGTTATAAACTCTATAACTCCTGCTCTCTCTTCCATGTTGCAGACTAACATCACAAAGTGCCACATAAACCATTGTTAAAACTTAATTGTTTAACAAAATCAGACTGAGTGGGCCATTTCAATCAATTATATATGGATTGAAACTTGTTTTTTCATGCGTACATGATTTATCAGTTGAGATAACCTGTTGAGAGATACTAATTAATTTCAGTGGCATTTTGTTCATGAGTAATTTCAGTATATTAGTGAGATCTTTTTGGTTTAATTCCTTTTATTGTTTAAGCAGACTGTGACAGGCCAGGAGGAGAGTGCCAAGACCGTCGTGTTGTTGGGGAAGATGGCATCCCCTTCTACTTCCGTGGGAGGAAGGATAAGGACTTCTGTTTGCTCTCTGAAGCCAACCTACACATTAATGAACACTTCATTGGTCAGCGGGTGGCGGGCATGTTCGGACACTTCACATGGGTTCAATCCATTGCGGTCCTCTTTGATGATCACCAAATCTTTGTGAGTGCCAACAAGGTCATTGAGCAAATTGTTTTTCCACCGGAGCTTGCGCTTGGAGATCCTACAGGCATACCATCATTCTGTTAACTTTTCGCCCTAGGGTCCAAGCTGTTTACTGTGCTTCTGCAGGTGTGATTGCAATGTCGTGGTGTTCTTTTGACAGCTCCTTCCTACTTGCATGTGCAAAAGACAATAGAACTCCATGCTCGGACACAGTCACTGGAGAGGTAAGGTTTCATTCTCCCCCTAGTTATTCATGTTTAGAGAATATGGACAGTTTCATGGTGTCCTAATGACAGCTTCATTCGTTCTCTTTTTGCTTTCTAATATGCACAGATAATTTCTGAGTTGCCTGCCAGTACTAATTGGAATTTTGTAATTCATTAGTACCCAAAGATGTACGTCGCCATAACATCATCTTCATTTGATGCGAACATGTGGCAGTAATGTCAATTCGGGTGATAGCTTGCACTTTGAAGACCAGATATTTTCAAATTAGGGAGGGTTGTTGACAATGACCTACATTTACATAACAAGAATTGAAAGGTGGCTGATGATTTTGTAATGGTGGATTGGATTGTAGTTTGAGGTAGACGTACAAATGTTGGATTAATAGTTTTAAATCTTATGATTAGTTTATTGCATTTATAATGTACTTAAAATCTTAGTTTAATGACATTGATCCTTTATCTTGCTGAGAGAACTCCTTTTGTAATTAATTGTCTATGCAATAGCATCTAATGATCTTTAATGACACTTTAATAGACCATCAATGGCATTCGTAATCTGTCATAAAATGTAAATAATGGCGTACAGATATGTGCCACTAAGGATGTTTATTGAAAGTTTCTGCGTAGAGGCAGTGCCATAAAAGATAGACGGTGGCGTTTTTTTTTGTCATAGTAATCTAATACCAGCTTTGGAAAAACGCCACTGAGAGCTCCTTCAATGGCCAGCTGAGGCTTTTGTAAGTGCCGACTGCGGCACAACTCCAACATCAATGAAAGGTTTTCAGGATCATTAATAAAATGCCACGAAATAGGCTATTTATGACATTTGAGTATTGTGCCACAAAATATTAAAGATAATAGAAACAAGAGCGAGAGAGAGAGGAGATGATGACACAATAGAATGAATTGTAAACCGCTACAAGACTTGGGATAAATACAACGTGTAAACTAAGTATGGTAGTACAACAATGATATAACGTTTGAGAGGTAATGGAATGTTTGAATTCAAACTTTCTTTCCTTAGTTGGGTGCTCCTCCATTGATGTTTTCTTTTTGCCAAGTTTAGTGGATTCAATTTCCACCAATTTCTCCTGACAACGAGGAAAATCTTTCACACGCTCCCTCAAGCTGTGGGTGGCAGGGATAATGCTCAGCTAGACTCTAAATTCTTTGAACTTAGTAGATCCAAGAGGTTTGGTCTGTCCATTTGCTATTTGCTCGGATGATCTAATAAACTTGATTGAGATATTTTCCTTTGATACGTGATCTCGCAAAAGTGGATTGAGATATTCTTGGATAGCGAACAGGGTTCGCTGCTAAGTATAATGCACCTATATTGTCACACCACGATATTAGAGTTCCAGTGCATGATATGCCCAATTTGATTAGTAGGGCTTTCAGCCATAAGAATTCCTGCAGCAGCAATGTGAGAGAATTATATTCAGCTTCTGTACTTGAACGAGTCACGGTTTGTTGCTTTTTGATGCCCAGGAGATAAGATTATTACCCAAGAACGTTACACATCCACCTGTTGTTTTTCTGTCTTCAATACGTCCAGCCCAATCAGCGTTGACAAATGCATTAAGTGAAGATGATCTGATTTTTGAATGCATAGTCCAAGCTGGCTTGTGCCCTGTAAATATCTGAGAATTTGCTTTATGAGCCTCCAATGGCATTCTAAGGGTTAATCCATGTATTTACATGTTCGATTTACTGCAAATGCTACATCCAGACGTGTGAGGGTGAGATATTGTAATGCTCCCACCACGCTCCGTTAGAGACTAGGATCCGAGAATGGAGTGCTAAACCCCGAAACATGGACAGTTGACATAGGTGTTTGGGCAGGCTTGGCATTGGTCATGTTAGCTTTTTGTAATACATTGTTAAGATAAGCTCCTTGCCAAAGAACCAAATAGTTGGGATGCCGAATCACCTCTATGCCAAGAAAATATGATAAATCACCCAAGTTCTTGACTGAAAATGATGGCCGATGTTTGGCAAAAGTTATATATATGAGTGCATCGAATGATCCAGTGATAATAATATCATCAACATAAGCTAAGATATATATCTTTTCACATTGTTGGCGGAAAATAAAGAGAGACACATCTAATTGAGATACCTGAAATCCAATGTCGCTAAGAAAGATACTCAGGCGTTGATACCAAGCTCGAGGGGCCTGCTTCAATCCGTACAACGCTTTGTTGAGTTTGCAAATGTGAGACAAAAGACTCGGATCTTCAAACCCTTCTGGCTGGGTGATGTAAATGTCTTCATTAAGAAAGTCATTTAGGAATGCATTATCAAAGTCGAGCTGGCGAAGAGACCGTGCATGTTGTACAACGATGGTGAGAATGACGTAAATTGTAGTGGGCTTAACCGTGGGACTGAAAGTCTCCAAATAGTCTATCCTGGCTTCTTGTTAGAATCCTCGAGCAACCAGATGTGCCTTGTACCTTGAAATGGAACCATCAGCAGTGCATTTAAGCTTGTATATCCATTTAGTATCAATAATATTATACTATGGCCGTCGTGGTACTAGACTCCAGGTTTAATTTTTATGCAATGCATGTATTTACTGTTGCATAGCATTAATCCAGTGAGTAATGCTGCTGGCTTCCTTGAATGTGGCTGGCTCCTGTTTGACTCCCATCTTTGTTTGAGCGGAGAATGTCTTGTGTTTGAGAGAACCTGTCATAGAACAAGTGACCATTTGATGTGAATGAGATGACACACCTGTTATAGAATGGGTGACCATTCTATGCGGGCGTCTTAATGACTGTCAAGCAGGGTGATGATGTCTTGGCTTCCACTTGTGGACGGTTGATCTGGAATGGCAGCAATATGTGGTATGTCTGATTGAGTTTGGATTGCTTCGGTCTGAGCCTCACCTGGTTGGCCCTCTATATTGATTGCTGGAGGGATGACGACACTTTCTGTATGAGAGTCGCTTAGTGTGGTTTGCCCTGGGTCTGTTGTATTGAACTCACTATTAAAAGGATAATGAAATTTTGATGCCCACTGTTCAAGATCAGCCTCTTGAAACGATACATCACTGGTGTTGCTGAAGCCTCTAGACTGCTCGTCAAAAATAACATGTCGAGAGATTAACACTCGCCTTGATTTGGGATCTAGACATACATATCCTTTGTGTTGACTCCCATATCCAATAAAAATGCATGGAGTTGTCTTTGGTTGAAGCTTGTTGTCATTACTCAATGTCAATAATGGGTAGCACTTGGATCCAAATACTCGAAGAAAGCTATAATTGGGAACTTGATTGAATATCATTTAAAACGGAGATTTCTAATCTAGTATGAGAGTAGGTAGCCGATTGATTATATAGACCACCATTCAAAAGACTTCCACCCAAAACGGATGGTGAAGTTGAGCATCATGAAGCATACTTAATCTTATTTCAACTACATGCCAATTTTTTCTTTCTACAATCCCGTTTTGTTCGGGTGTATAGGGGCATAAAAAATGGTGCACAATTCCCTGGTTTTCCAACTCATTTTCAAGAATTTTATTGCAAAATTCCCCTCCATTGTCTGATTTAACAGTTTTGATGGTGGTTCCCAACTGGTTTTCGACAAGAGTTTTGAAATTGATGAAACACTAATATACGTCACTTTTATTTTTCAATGGAAACATCCAGGTAAATCAGGAATAGTTGTCAACAATAAATAGAAAGTACTTAAAACCATCTTTGCACTCCACCAAGGCTGCTCCCCAAACAACCATGTGAAGGAGTTCAAGAGGTTTAGCAGCATGAAGAGACGACAAGGGAAACGGCAACTTATGCCCCTTTCCAATTAGACAATGTTCACACACCTTCTTTGGAATAGGGATGCTTATTGAGATGTAACTGAGAGCACTAAGCAAAGATACTATGTTCTTTTAGTAACGAATATGGCTGCTTATCCATTCCTCATATGACCCTTGAACCTTCTTTGTTTGTTGAGCCACACACACCTTCTTGATGTTATCACTAGATCTAGTCTTTACTTGAAGCGGGTAAAGACCAATACTAGTTTTCGGTCCTCGAAGAAGTACTGTTCCTGTTTTGTGGTCCTTGATCACAAATTCAGACAGAGTAAATTAAAAAATGCAATCGTTGTCAGATGTAGAATGATCACAAAAATCAGATTGTCAGCTATTTTTCATAATAAAATCAGTCCCTTGAATATTAACCGTAAGTTCCCTACGTGATAAATAGGGAGGCACTTACCGTTTCCAACCATTATGGATTCGGGCCTGAGTACGTTTGCTTGTTCTCCAGATTTTCATCACTAGCGATAATATTGTTGGTTGCCTCTGTATCTAGATACCAATATTTATCACCCAATTCTTGTACTGTTAAGGCTGAGAATGCGCGAGGATTATTATCTCAGCACAACTTGGCTGTGTGACCCTTGCCACAGTATTGGCACTCAATGATCTTCTTGGATGGTAGGGTAGTTTGCTGGTGGTTCGGCTGTGAAGGATTGTTTGGCTAAAAACCAGTCATTAGATGATTATTGAATTGATTTTGGGCCGGCTGAAGAGACTGGTTTCTACCAAGACCGCCTCTTCCTTGATAATAGCCTCGACCGTCCCCATGTCCACGGCCTCGAATGGTATTGAAGGCTGTTATGGTAACTTGCTTTTCCATAGGTGACTCGGCAACATCAGGTTTCATAAGTTGACGATGTGTTTCTTTATTCAATAAAAGATCATAAAGCTTGGCAAAACTAGGCAATTTTGTTCAGGATATAAGTGATCAAACTTTCATACTTTGATGGAAGTCCATTAACCATGATTTGAACTAAGTCTTCCATTGGCGTATGACAGCCAGCCGCATCAAGAGAATCCACTTAAAATTTAACTTTCTACAAGTATGAAGTCATATCTGAGTTACCTTTCTTGACGAACATCAGTTCTTTCTTCAATAACATGACTCGCAGTGCAGACAGCGAGACATAGGATTTTTCTAATGCCATCCAAGCCTCTCACGCTGAGCGAGTCCTGATTCTTTGACCGAGAACAGCTTTGAAAATGGTGGCTTTGATCCAGCTCAAAACCAATTGGTCTGATTTTCTCCACATGGCGAACTCAGGTTGAGTTCATTTTTGCCATCTCTTGGAATCGTTTTTGATGGAGATTCACCAGATCTATCAACAAACTTCATCAAATCTTGAGATATCATCACAGACTCAAGTTGGCTCCTCTATAGCAAATAATTATCTCTATTTAGCTTCACAGAGATGAGGCTTGCAATTGACGAGAACGATCCATGTGCTTAGTGGTAAGTGGCCTTGATACCATAAAGAAACTAGTAACAAGAGAGAAAGAGAGGAGATGATGACACAATGGAATGAATAACTCTCCTGCATTGATTTCTGCAAGAGTATTTCTTCTCTTTATATAGTATGAATTGTAAAGTGTTACAAGACTTGACGTACAAATGTAAACTAACTATGGTAGTACAACAATGATATAACCTTTGATAGGTAACAGAAAGTTTGAATTCAAGCTTTCTTTCCGTAGTTGGGTCGCTCCTTCATTGACGTTTTCTTCTTGCCATGTTTAGTGGATTCAATTTTCACCAATTTCTCCTTGACAACAAGGAAAATCTTTCACAATAATTTCATCAATCGACATTCATTGACATTTTTGGTGGCACTTATTATGCCCCACAAAAGGACATTCAATGGCACACATTCGGTGCCACTAAAAATCATTTTGTATGATAAACTTTTTCAACATGTTTTCATGATTTTTTTCCTGGATGTTTCAAAAACGGATAAAAAAATTCATGAATCAAGACTCCATCACGGAAAACTTTAATGAAAATAAGAAAAAACTTTTTATTTGGCACTGATATCTTAATTCCCACCCACCTATTGCTGAAAAAGGGGTTTCTTTTTCTCCCACTACCATGTATTCAAGTTGATCAGATGAAAAGTGGGTTTCATGAAACCATCAGTAAGATTCACTTGACAAAAAGGGTGTGTGCTTGATAGCTGTGTCTCTCAGATCCAACGTCGGATCTACCGAGAAATCCATGGAGTTATCAAACACCGATTTTAACTTCTGTGTATTTCAGATCTATGAAGAGAGGGGGCTCCAACCTCTTCTGCGGATCTCAGCTCATCTCCGCTGGATAGGTCATGGCAGGAAGAGTCCTCTCTCTCTCTTTCTCTTCCATGACCTTCCGCAAAGGGCTTCTCAGAAACAAAAACTCTCAGCCAGTGATGAGGGTTTCAGAATCAAAATCCTCAGCAGTGGTTGAGGTTTCAGAATCAAAGCATTTGATCATTGCCACGAGTTTCAAATAGAAACCCTCGCAGTGGTCGAGGGTTTCAAAATCAAATTCCTCGGTCATCACCAAGGCTTCAATAATCGAAATCCTCCTCCAATGCTCAGGGTTTGACTCGACAAGCCCTCAGCAATGGCCATGGGTTTCAAAATCGAAACCATCGATAGTGGCCAGGGGATGCCCTCTTTTTCGGCCAGAAAAGAGGTACTCAGACCTCCTTTTTATGGGCTCACATAGGCAGAGAGAGAGAGAGAGAGAGACATGACACCAACTAGAGCTCTATTGGTCATTTGATGGTTGAACCATAGAGAAAGAGAGAGAGAGAGCTCATAAACTGGAAATTCATAACAAAATTTGGGGACAAGAAGTCCCCAAGATACAAGAACAATCCGCAAAAACAAAAATAAAAACAAAATATACGAGGCACCCACACAATAAACAAAATAAGAAGGGTGAGGAGAGAGTGGATAGATGGAGTGGCATGGTCACCCAACCGCAGACAAAGGACGGCACTGTAGCCGAATAGCAAAATGGATATCCCCTACACGAGATGAGCCACAAAATCCGGTGATGAGGAGGTGCCCCTAAAGACCCTGTTGTTGCACTCCTTCAAAAGGCACCACCAAGAGAAAATGAGCTAGCAAGAAGTGTTGATGCAATCCGTCAAAAGTGTTGATGTGGCCAGCAAGAAGAAGCCAGACAAAAACAATGGCACGAGGAGAAGGGCCAGGGGACAAAAGGGACCAGAGTGGGAGTGATGCAAGATAAGAACGAAAGAAGGCCAGATAGCAAGAAGAAAAAATGAATCCACGGGTAGGTAAAAGAGGCCAGGAAGGGGGTGCAAACGATGGGACGTCAGCAAGGCGGAAGAAAAGGGAAAGGACAAAAAACTGGTCGCACCAAATGTAAACACGAAATTCGTAATGTTTCGATTTTAAAAACTTTGGTCTGAGATCCGACTATCCAAAATCAACCCTCAGATCTAAGATCCGAGGGCATCAAACGCAACCAAAGGGAGTTTCCACCGGCACCATCCATTATGGCTGTCTGTTGCTGCAGGGATGCACCAAAGCTATGCAAATTAGTCAGCTAAATTTGAGAGACAAAAAGGGGGTTTGGCAAAAAAGGGGTTTTTCCTTGAAAACTATGCTCTCTTTATCAAATGAAAATGATATCCCATCGTGAATCAGTTTATCAAATGAAAACTATGTTCTCTTTCGGTCAATCATGTTTGGCGAGATCAAGACTTTGTATATGAAAGGTACGGAGCAGATGGCAGATGCATACTAAAGGTCTGACTAAAGTTAAACTCAGTCAAGCACTTAGCAAGTGGGGATGTTTCGACTTGAGGGGAGAGTTAAGGAGTGCTTATTTTGGATGTCGGATGTCCCTGTAGTGTATAAGACTATGTATTATGTTGAGCAGCTGCTAGGACGTGGGTTCACTTTTTTTGTTTTTTTTGGTAACTGTCTCTTGGCTGCCTTCTTCAACCTCCAGATTGTTGTGCAGTTGCACTTGTATTGTGTGAAGATCGAATATAATTTGGCTCTTTTCCTTCTCGTGTGCCCATGCTTGTAGACCAAACTTGTTGAACCACGTAAATGGAGTTCTTGGTCTGTTTTTCTTGATGTGTGTTGCCAAACTGTTTTGAAAAACATCACATTTCCTCAAAGAGCAGCTCACCCGTTGTGGGGAGCTTCTTTGGTGTTTCGTGCATGGGCACTGCATGCTTCCGCTTCAGCAGGGATGACTGTCCATCTAGTTCGGGTAATGGTCCGTCTAAGATAATTCGGGTATTGAATTCGACCACTAAAACTTGGATTTAATTGGGCGGATATCCGATCAGTGCCTGAATTGTTGCCATCAGTGGATGGTCTGGATTGGCTCAGACATCATATATCCCTGGTCCATTATAATATATATACATATATATATATACACACACACACACACACATACACGCACACAATAAATTTGGATTGTAGTCCTTGGATCTGTAAATGGGTTGAAGAAAGAAAGAGAAATATATATAAACCTGTAACACCCAAAAGATTATACATAGTAGACAGTGATGTAAATGGATCAGGTATATCCCACTCCAAAACCCTTTAGTAAGCATCTCTTGGCATCGGATTCGTTATCCAGCATTTGGGGGATGATGTACTTTTTCTTACTTTGAATTTAAATCCCACTTACACAGTGGATATCCATGTTTCCAAACACGCGTTAAATGGTAACCGACTAATTTAGACTGGACAAAAGATTGAATCAGATCGTCACATACAGATATTAGGGTGTTATGATGGATGGATCTGAACTTCATTTCAAAATATAGTACTTTTAATCTGAACCCAATTACATAAAGTCATAACCAAATTTGGTAAATGTTGCATCTGGACCCATTAATCCAAACCGTTGTTTTTGAAACATCAATGTTGTATGAATTTTCCACTATTATCTAACATTTCATGCATGATTGGCCATTTTTAAAGGAGATCTATAAGAATATTCATCATGATCTCCTCCCTCATATCCTTCAAGGTTAGTGTAATGCGAACAGGAGGCAGATGATAAATCGCTGTTCCTTTCACCAATTAGTTTTCACGTAAGGATAAATTTGAGTGGATCCCAATATTAAAAAGAACTGCTTTTTTTTAAAAAAAAGATATGAAAAATGAAATAACATCTGATTAAGAGATTGAATTGGATTTGGCTTAAAGAAAATCATGTCTGATTGGATTCATATTCACATTTAAATAAGTATCTCATGGACTCAGATTGGATTTAATTTTAAATATCTTGTATCCAATCCGCATACATTTTGAAGGTTGGCTCTTATCATATAATAATTCAGTCCGAGCTTGTTTAAGAAGTCATATTCAGATTCGCGGGCGAGTTTAAAAATCGTATTCTAATTGTGCATTCAGTGTAGGGTTTAGATCTGTTATAAACTTTTCTTCATTCATATTGGAATCCAAATTTGATGACAAATACCAAATTATATAAAAGAAATGGATGCGGTTAGTAGTACATTCAACTCAGTGAGAGCCAATGCATCTCAAATCCAACATTGTCAACGCACCAAACTTCTGAAATTACACTTTTTAACAGTTATGATGTCGATCTTGTACATAGATCCAAATGACAGAAGTTCATAACCAGATCACTTGATATGGATTAATGTAAATAAGGTTTCATAATAATGGGAAATCAATCATCTGAAGTATCTCACATATTGTGAAGATTGAAAGCAAATTAAGTAAAGATTCAGAAAAGAGGTATAAAAAAGTTATATAAGAGTGCCTAATGTTTAAGCCAATAACTTATCACCATTCCAACTTTTAAAATTTAAAAAAATAAACACTCAATTTTTTTGAAAAAGGCATAATATACCATTTATGTTCCATGAAAATATCAACATATAGACAATTTGAAGAAGCTACTCCTAGTATAAATTTTTCTAAAACTTTCATCTAAAGTTAGCTGTCATTGATCAATGTAAATAGGGGCGTTTGTTTAACTTGGATTTCAGATCTGAGGTTTTCGCCATATATTAACAATCTCAACTCCTAATTTTTCTGTGGATGTGAAATATACTGTTTGTTTATGGGCCACATTTAAAAAACAAAAAAAAAGATTCCATATCAACCTTAGATAGCCACATTTAAAAAACAAAAAAAAAGATTCCATATCAACCTTAGATATTAGATCCAAAACTACCAAACGCATCAAGAAGAACAGATGACTAATTGGCGTGACAATTATTCAAGTAAGATTTATATTAGCTATTAGCTATACAATGACTTTCATGCCAAGACTATCGAGCTTCCTTGGTCTTATGTCCACAAAAGGCATTTGTTATAGTGAAGACCCAGAAAAGGGTTGAATGAATATCCTTGATCATGGATATCTTTATCGACAATCTTGTTTTTATACGGTAACTGTTCATGCATGGTTCATGGGTTCAGAGAAAATAATAAGGGCCCTCTTCTTCAAAGGTAAAGCAGATAAATGCTTTTTCATAACAAAAATGGATCCATCTATTCCATACATCTATCAGAAAGTGCAGCTAGCTTCGAAGTTATTAAATTTAAATTACAGCCATCCAACTTTTACAGTAGGTGGCAGTTTTCTGGTTCAAGTTGCGGGACTCCTTGCACATGAAGCTGGTTATGTGCACATGCTTGCACTTATACATAGGTGTATAATGACTAAAATGGTCTATTTAAAGTCTTTTTTTAAGAAAACTTTTATTGACAGAAAAGAAATTGTAAAAATATTAAAGCACAAAAATGTATAGACCTTTATAAAAAATTTATAAAATACACCCATCTCCTTTCTTTCTTTTTGAGTGCATATTTGTTGATTGCAAGCTGAAGCAGGTATAAGCTTCAGGACTAGCTTCAGAGTTTTACACTGCCAAGTGAGAGAGAAAGATTCTCTACCTGGATATGATTTCAGCAGATGAAAATTACAACTGATGTTGGGTTGACAAGGAGCAGCAAAATCTCTCAGCTCTGATGCAGTTTTCCTCGATTACAAGTGAAAGAAAAAAATGATCCCATAGTAAAATGGAAGTATTACCTTTTTATTAAATCCAAAAAATCAATATGTTCAGGATCGGCTAGAAGAGGCCAGGATTTGAGTCAATAGTAGCCGGTTAATTGCCTTATGAATCTTCGTCATTGTTATTTTTGTCTTTTTGAACCTTAAACTTTTTGCACAAAAAACACATAACACCGCTCAAGCAGATCGAGTGTGATTCATGCATCGGCGCCCATCGTTCAAACATCAACAAAAGCCCACTCAAACCTTGGTGGTAATTCTCAAACAGCCCACTGTATAACAAACTGTTAAAATTGATGACAAAAATTAAAAAATAAGAAGGCAACAGTAATGCCGCCTGGGAGGGACAACGAGGTGAAGCCTCATCAGAAGATACACTATGTGGGGTTCAGTTCTACAGTCACCCAACTTGTGAGTCCTCTCATGGACCGAATGGAATTTGGGATGCCCGCGTTCAGGATATTGTCTGGGTTACCTGCCTTGCTCATGCAGCATCAAGCGGGTTCCTCTCCAACACCATGCTTATCTCCGATGTGCTTTCGACTGTGAAGCTGTATCATTAAGGAGTCATGTTGTTGAAACAAAAAAAATATGATGACACAGCACCTCCATTCAGAACTATGTCTAGTAATTACACGAAAGATGTTGCGATAGAAATAAATGACCATCATATGTGAAGCTTCGTTGCAATAAGCTGATGTCATTTATAGAGGACTTTCCTTTCACTGTAATAAAAGATCCTATTTTTTCTCTCGTTCTCTGACTTAATGGAAAAAGCTCTATCAAGTAATGAAAAAAGCTATATCAAGATCCAGTTAAGAACTATGTTTTAGTACGCAGTAATCAACTAGCAGGTGCCCAATTTGGATACAAGTGTATGCATGAACACTCAAAAAATTGTCCAGATCTATTAAGGGTGATTCAACAAATATATGCATTATTATGTAATATGTTAAGAAGTAGGGAGATGTGTGATGGAAGAGAAACCATAGTAGAAGAAACAGGTATTGATGCTTTCGTTGGTTTGAAACATGATTAATGAAATTGACGAACCCAATATGATTTTCAGCACTCAAGACAAACAACTAGTAAATACTTCAACTTAGTTTTGAAAGCAATTCTCTGTATTGTGCATGAATACTTGAGATGTAAAGATGATACTACACCAGCCCGAGTTAGAACAGATCTAAGTTTCTTTCCGTACTTTATAGTAAACAACCAACGGCAGAGTTAGAAATTTCTGGCTAAGGGGCACTGTCACTTTAAATTTCAAATTTTAAGGAGCAGTCATATATAAAAAGGAGAAAATTTATGAAATTCAAATGTATAAATAAAGCAATCTCTATAAACTGGTGTGGGTAATTTGCCCACAGCAGCCACAAGGTGGCTCCGCCATTGTAAACAACTGCCATTCACAATAGATATTCATAGTCAAACTTTTTATTTGTAGTAAAATGTTTAGATTAGTAACACATTATGTATCAATAGGATTGTTTAAGAGCAATAGATAGTACACACATTCTAGTATATGTCTGAAGAAATGCAATTCAAAGAAGTACAACTGATGCAAAAGTATTATGAAGTGCACTGGAAGATAATCTTCATCCATTAGAAGTTTCATATGCTAAGAAAATAAATATCAATGGTTTAAATTTACTATGATCAATTTAATTGTTCGGGTGACATAACATGTACTGTTAATTATGAAATAAATATGTCGATGCTAGATATCCAAATATTGTCAGATTATTAAATCCATATAGAAGATGTCGATACCACCTATCACAGATTAATGTTTTTGGATCAAGGCAAATTTAGACAAAAGAATATTTGTACAACCATAGACACTCATCTTTGCATACTACTGTCGAGAGATCATTTGGTTTGCTTAAGGCAAGATTTTCGATTTTGGAGAACTGTGTCGTATCCAATAACCACTCAAGTTAAAATTATACAATCATCATGTGTTCTTCATAATTTTATAAATCAACCACAATCTAAATGCTGAACAATTTCCTCTTGATGATATAAATGATAGTGAAGTAAGTGAGATTATAAATGATAATAAAAATACTGAACAAACGTAAATACATGGTCACAACAATGAACTCCGTAAGGTTCAATAATGTTGAATGATTATGTTTCAAGTAAGATACTCATTGTTTAACATTTTCATTATATTATATGTTGTTGACTTAGTTATACTTAATTATTTTAATACTCAATGGTGACAATCTAATTGTTTGTTCGTCTTTTTAATTTCTAAAATGCAGGAACCAGATGGTCATGTCCTTTATCAAGTATTACATGGTTAAATAGGAAGAGTAGTGTGTGTGATAGACAACTAGTTATCCAGCAAGTTTTCATAGTTATTTTTTGTATTTATAATAGTCCTAGTGTTGTTAAATTTTTATATCTATTTTTGTGTCATTGTTCTCCAATACATGGCTTACAATAGTTGAACATTTTAAACTATTTATGTTTTGATGTTTTGCAATTTTACTTGATATTGGTGACTAAATAAATGTTTGGACATTTATGAGTAATGATGTTTTTGTTATATATGTGAATTTATTGAAAGAGTTGATTTTGCTATAATATAATGGATTGTGTTATCGAATGTATTGATTTGCATATAACATGTTACAAATTTTATACTTATTTTGATATAACATGTTAAAAAAATAATGTATTCTTATTATCAAATAGCAGACATAACATATATAACAAGCATAACTAATCATAGAATACACAAGCACCATATAGAACAGACAGATCAAACCAAACATAAATAGATAAAACCGACCATAAAAGAAAGAAACATTGGACAGAATAGACAAATTAAACATAATAGACAGATCAGATAGAATAGAAACAAATACTAGACAAGACGGGCAGAACAAACATATGTGAAAATAATGCCAGACAAGAGGAACTTAATGTTTTGTTCCTAAAACCATCAAACTGTGGGCAAAGAACATAATTGTCCATGAGGACAGAACAATAGTGTAGTGGACAGGACCCAATAGACAACATTCAAATGACCTACAAGGGTTCAACTTTGGAGCTAAACACTCACAGTACTAGCTATTGTACAAGCAAAACTACTTTATTCTATTCCACCACATCCTGGAGATTGCTTGGATAGTATTTCCTCAAATATATTGTAGGAAAAGAATTGGGTGCATTCTCATAAAGAAGGTAGGGAGCTATATATGCACACCACATGCAGCCCAATTGAAAGAAAGATTAGTAGTACAATTTCTAGTTACTTGCTTTGGAAACAATTCACATGCCTCTTTTGAGATTACATTCTAATATACATTATTATTATGATTGTTATGATGACGATGATGATGATTATATGCATATATAGACACATATACACAAGCATTCACATATATTGGTCAATTTTACATATGCAAAGAGTTGTTGGATTACTAAAATTTAGAAATTCATCACTAAAGAGACACCATAATTGTTGGTAAAGCCACCACCGTACTATTTTCTAGAGACAAATTTTTAAATTTTAACTATCTAGCAACATCTAGCAGACAACATCATTGAGCTCCCTTACTCTCACTTGCACACACAAAAATTGAAAGCATTCAAATAATTTTCCAGTTTGCGTAAGCTTATTTGAAATAGTAAGTAGCGATTCATCATTGATAATAATTATGCCCTATTTTCCATAGAAAGTATACATGCCTATATGTAAGCACCACGCCATATTCTAACACTTCATATTATGACTAAATAAACGGAAAGCATGCTCATGTATTCAAGGCAAATATATATGCGTGGTACCCACTTTCATAAGCCCATCGAATATACACTATTAATCCTCAATTAACTTGTTTACAAATGGAAATGATAAAGGAATACATCTTCTTTTATGCAAGAAGAAATGAAAGGCTGAATCCCAGATCATATATATCAAGATTATCAATAGGAATATTTGTCCCTTTATGGCCCAATTTTACTAAAAATAGTAAGGCTTCATACACAAAAATTCCAGCATATAGCCATACAGACAATTATCCCACTTATGGAATAAAAAAATTCAGTGACCAACAAAACCTCGTTTCTTGTCAGACATGTATCCATTTGAAAAGTCTATTTTTTGCAAAATTCTGTGTCAAGAAAATGCCTGCAAAGGGGTAGGTTGGGTCACTATCCTTTTTTAGAGATATTTTTTTCCAAACATAGAATGTTGCAGGGAGAACTGCACACCAATATATCACCATAATAATTAAATCCATAATAAACATTTAAAATGTTTAAACTTAAATTTTATTTGTCTTATTTTTCTTTAAAATAATAATTCAAGTTTCTTGGGTTTCCTTAGAGTAACTAACAAAAGGAGAAAATAAATTAGCCTCTAGAATTAGTTCCAGAAAATGGGGCCCACCATAAAGGCACTATTTAAGAGAGAGCCTCTGTTGGTCCCACATAAACAAAAATGTCACAAATACCTTAATTACAATAACAAGTTCAGATAATCATACACCTTAACCATGTTGTACTTAGATTTGCTGGAAAATCTTTATGACTTCCTATAGAGATTTAACAATTTCATGAATAAACACAGACAAAATAGTGATATTTCAGAAAACAAAAAATTAGACTGGCTGTTTGCACTCTAAAACTTATTCCAGAACTTTACTACTAAAAATGCTCAACATAAAAGTACTTACTATTAATCTCACAATAATCTGCCACTACATTCAAGCTCACTTCTAGCCTACAAACGCACAACACATGCACAAGATAAGATTCACCGTAACTGATTCAAATGTTGAGCTTGACCTAGTTGAAAAATCCAAAAGAATCATTAGACAAATGTTGTGGTACTTTACAATTTTAGGCATCATTATAATGGATGAACTTCATTAAGATTAATAACGATCACGAAAATCCGGTGAAACAAAATGCTCAAACCATACACATGCACACAGTGCTGCAAATTAAAGAAAAACTTACTAAACATGTTTTAGATGCACCCTATAGATTATGGTTTCCGTTGTTCTCCTTTCATTTGTTTACTTGTAGCAAGATTGTGTGATGAACTATCATCAGCATCAACTTCGATGAGCTGGGAATAGTGAACTACAATAAAATTGTACAAGAAAGAAACTGTTAACTTGTACAGTTTATCGCTGTGCTGAAAATGATAGCTGTAGTTCAATTTTCAATGCAGGAGATAAACTTTTGAGTATGCATTCTGATGTGTGAGAATGATAGCCATAATATGAAGCAAAGATTCATATAGTATTTAGATAACTTTTATTAACAAGACATTCTATTTTCTTAAGAAACCATGCATTCTATTAAATAGCAAATATAATTTGATTTGCCATTGTAATACCAAAAGACATCATATAATAATGTTATTACTTTCATAACACACACACAGACATATATGAATGTGTGATACTGTGTTGAAAAGAATGGAAGCTAAATTGTTAGCTTGAAATAAAAGCATGGATAGATGTGAGGGCATGTCAACCAGAATTTTGACAAGTACATCATTGTTTGGTTAATAAAGTACTTCTGTCTCAATCTACAAATTGCATATAAGTTAAAAACGACAGTTAGTTTATTCATCAATCAACTCGTAGAAATTATCACAACAGCTAAGACCTTCGGTTGAGGGGGAACGTTCAAGAGGAAACAAGTTGTGAGCAAAGAATGATAGTAGTATAACTGGATGCGATATTTAATTACATGATATGGATGGAATTGTGGGAGGCAAGAAGTAATCATCAAGGAAATAGAGAAAGAAGTCTAACACTCAACAAGGACATGAGTGAAGAAGGGTGTCTCGATCGGTTACCTTTCCTATCAATGTCCTTTAATCCTACATCATATATATATAACCTCAGCTAAACAATGAATCCTTCTACAGACGTTTCTCAATGAACTGAATATGCTTTTGTTTGTATGCGCCAGAGAAAGAGGGAAAGAGAGAGAGAGAGAGAGAGAGAGAGAGAGAGAGAGAGAGAGGATTCTTCTATAATGACAGAAAACACCAAATGAGGGGCACCTCCAACCATGTGTTAGAGGGAATCACCAGCCTAAGGGAATTGGAACAGTCCACACAAAAAATAAAAGCCAATACAGAGAACAAAAAGACCAAGGCAACAAAAACACGGTACAAAACTAGAACAGAAAAGAGAGCGAGAGAGTCACCTTCCTTCATCTGGAGGACAGAAGCATTTTGATGAGCCAGTAATCCAGGAACAAGAAGAGAAGGGCCACAAACAGCATGATTTTAGGTCCAACAGGATGGAAGGCCTCACAGTGAACAAAGACGGATAGCAAGAGCATGAGTGCGGCAGCTGTCACAGAAATATGACATGCATGTGTTAATGGTTGAGGTCCTGCAAGATCTGCAAGGAGGAGCCCTCCCAGTTGAATGCAGCCACACAAGTTGCCAGGCACCCATCCCTTGTCGAAATAGACGAGAATGAGTTATGTGCGCCATCTCGGCGTTCGCAATAAGCGTACATGGACGATGGACCCTAATATGTATATGTAAAGTTCCAATATTGATTTATAGTGAATGAAAATATATATGTCCATACTTAATTAAATGTCCTTATAGGGTAGTCCGTACTACGTATATGTATCCACAAATGACTTTTCTGCCAAAAAATGTACTGTGCATATTTACATGAACGCCCTTGCATTGCACGGACATAGCATATACGTACTCAACGTTCACGCCACATGCATTCTTTCACACAAAGGAAGGAAGATGGTCAGGAAGAAGAAAAATAAGAGAGAGGGGTCCCCGCTGGAGGAAGAAATGAGAGAGGAGGTTGCTGGTGAAGAAAGCTTGGCCTTAAAGCACAAATGGATGGAATAAAAACAAAAGGAAAGGACAGTGAGTTTACAACGGCTTCATTGTAGTTTTTTGTTTGTGAATGTTAAAATGACAAAGGCAATGGCTTCTGCAGGGCTTCTTTTTCACTGTTGGATATTCAAAAAAATTGTAGGAACAGTTCATGAGGTATTGAAGGCGAAGGTGATGGCAGAGCTCAAAAATAAAAAAAATGTCAATGCAACAGGTAAAAAGTGCATCCCAGTTCATGTGATACATAATGTTCCAGACAAAATAATGAGTGCAACCGAGTTCATGTTGTGGATAATGTTACGATGTAATGGCTTTGAGATAGTTTGCTTAAGATAATGAAATCATGGCCTAATGAATGTGCAAGATAACGACATCAGAGAATATATTATGCATCCCAGTTTATTTCATTATATTTTGTAACTATTCATCTTGTGATTGATCAATAGAATGGCATGTGTACAAAGTAGGTGAAAAGTAGACGGAGACTAGATAATGCACATGTAACGAAAGGAATGGTTACGAAGTAATGAGATAACAACGAGTTCACCACAAAGGGTAGGAATGATAATGAGATAAAGAGATAATGTTAAAATGTTATTTACTTTCTATCGACTCTATGTATTGTAGATGGCACAGTGTATGAAATATCTACATCACCGGATGGCGATGAACAAGAGATTGAGTCCTTCTGCATGGAAATGAAGTATCCCAAAGAACATGCTCCTTCTGTAGAAATAGAGTTTGAGACTGATGATACGGAAGAACGTGGTCCTACTCTAGGATTGGATTTTCCTATTGCAGGAATGGAGTTTGAGATAAAAGATCCTGAACAACATGCTCCTACTGTAGTAATGGAGTTCGATATGGAGGATGCAACAACAGTTTTTGTAATTCTTATGCTCTTCATCATGAGTTCAGTGCAAGGAAGGGTAGGATAGAGAGAAATGCACAGGGCATGGTCGTGCAAAAGTCATATGTCTGTCCGAAACAAAGATGGAAGAGATCAGTAACATGTTTAACCAACCACAAGATTGATACAAGGTGTGGTTGTGCTGCCAATTTGGAGTTGGGAAGGCATCTGAATGAAAAATATTGTACTCACAACCATCCATTGGCTCCTTCTCGCATAAGCCATATGTTGAGGTTGCATTAGGAAATGTCATCGTCGCATGCCAAAATAAGCGAGCTGGTTGATAGTGTAGGTATACCACCAAGGCATATGACTTTTTTGTCAAAGTAGAAGATGGTTGTGAGAATGTTCCATTCAAACATATGGATCATAGAATCCACCTGAGGAGGAAGAGGACAAAATCGATTAAAGAAGGAAAAATTATGGCATTGTTCGAGTCCATTCAGAAAAGTTTAAGCAAAGACACCGGTTTCTACAACACCATTGAGATGTATGAGGATGGTTAGGATAAAAATATCTTTTGGGCAGATTTGAGATCTAGGTTAGATTATGGATGCTTCAGCGATGTACTTATTTTTGACACAACAATGAAGGTCAAAACCTATGGGTGGCAGTTTGCTCAGTTTGTGGGGGTGAACCATCACTGTAGTAGTTGCATTTTTGGCTGTGCATTCTGCTTTGATCAGACTACTGAGACATTTGAGTGCTTTTCAAAGTATTTATTGAGGCCATGAATGCGAACCACCCCAAAGTTGTACTGACGGATGGTGACAGTGCAATAGCAGCTGTAGTGTCCCTCGTATGGCCAGAAGCCCACCATCATTTGTGTTTGTGGCATATATTCCAAAGCACGGCGAAGAATATAGGGCATATAAAGAAACAAAAAACTGGTTTTAAGGAGTGTTTTGTAAATTGTGTCCTTAAGTGCAAAGATGGTGAGATGTTTGAATGTATGTGGACAGAAATTATTGATGCACATAACCTACAAAAAAATACATGGCTTCAAAAATTGTATAAGGACAAAGAAAAGTGGACGTTGGCATATGAAAGACAATACTTTTGTGTAGGCAGATTAGCACACAGAGAGTAGAGAGCATGCACTTGCATTGAAAAAGAGATTGTACTCTTGCTTACAAATATGTCGTTTCAAGGAACACTATAATATTTTTTTTGGATGGTCTTAGAGACCATGAGCTTGAAGATGACATCAAAGCATTTGTTTGTTGCCCTCAATGATTGGGTATGAACATCCTTGAGCAAGTTGCAATGCTGTACACACTAAATTTGCCTTTGAGTTGTTTAAGGAAGAACCATTCAAGCGACTAACTGTGACATAGAATTACATGAACAACAATCTAGTTGCCATACTCTAAAGACTCTCGATCGAGAGAACATTTGGGAATTGCCAGAGAGATACATTCTACGTAGATAGACAAAAAATGTAAAGATTGACTTAATGAAATTTCTTACGAAATTCCTTCGTGTGGATGGTCAACAGTCCTGTAGCCTGTCCCGTTACCAGCATCTATGCAGGATACTAACGTATGTTGCAGACCTGGTAGCAAGAAACAACCAGACTTATGAATACATGATGCAGTTGGCAAACATAGATATGGGGAACGTTTCAAATCTATGTTGTGATACCATAGTGATAATGAAAAGTCAGCCAGAAGCTGGAGGTCCCATCACCCTAGACCCCTCGAAGAAGAAGTGCCATGGTTTTGCTAATATGGTATTCGATAATGGAGGGGTGAAGATTGTCAAATGTAAGGGCACTAGTCTAGCGGTCACTACTTTTAAAAGGAAACCAGATAGGAGTTTGCATAGGACAAAAAGCGCACTGGAGAAATGAGGTAGGATTAGGAAAATCAATCAAGAAAATCATCCTCAATAAGTTGATTATATTTCGTATACAAATGGTGCAGTTGAGACCTGCATGCAGTCCACATGTATGCAAGATGTATATGATCGCAGTCGTTTTATGAAACTCCTAGTAAGTTTATTATATTATACATATTACATATGTTTGAACTTTAAGCACATTTTGATAATTAATTATGTGTAATTGTTACAGTGCTGAATGGATCAATTCGTTAGTCACAACAGTAGTCAGCGCTCTCAATGTATCATACATTAAATGATTTTGTAACAGCTTTTGAAACAGAGACACAATAATGCAATAACTACACACAAACCTGGTGCAAGAATGGATACAAGAGAATAAGATAACAATGCGTCTGCCAACAAGAACATAAAAGAACAAAGAAGAATTATACAATGACATAAAGGGTCGTGCAAATAAATTAATGTAACGAAACAATGAGATAACAGCAAGTCTACACTAACGAGAGAACATGACAACGACAGAAAGGTCTTGAATGAATATGTGAGAATGAGATAATAATGTGTCTGCCTAAAGATGATAAGTAAACAGAGACAAATTAATTCTATAACGCAACTATAGGATTCATTTTATGATTGCTTATCTCACACACATACGACAAGAAGGGCCAATGCAAATGAGATAACAATGGTATGCGAAATGTTTATGGACACCAAAAATTCAAATAAATTGACATAACAAAACAATAAGATAACAACAAGTATAGATTAACGAAAAAATGTGATAACAAAAGGAACGGTCTGAACGGATACGAAAGAATGAGATAACAAAGCCATTGCCTAAAGAACACGATAATGACGAGTCTACCATTGAGGGAAAAACATGCGATATGTACTATCGGCTTTTGTTTTTAACACCCATTCGGCTGCTTTTAATGAAGCTGTCAATTATTGCAGCAGCATTAAATGAACGCAGTCAATAACACACAACACACAATGTCTGAACAACATTCCTCCCTCCGCTCTATCTCAATGACATAAAAAATGGAAACATACCATTGCGGTATGTATTGTCACATGTGGGTGCATTAAATGTGGCATCATGGAAACAATTTGGATTATATTCACAAATACTTCGACATTGTATGGACTGCAAAAGTACACAACATGAATGAGATAACAATGGAAGGTGATAAGTTATTGATGAGACAAATTAATGTGATAACAACAAGAAGGGCCTAAATGAATATGAGAGAATGAGATAACAGCACGTCTGCAGGATTTGTCATACGATTGGTTATCTCACATGCACATGAAAGGAAGAGCCATGTGAATGAGATAACACTGGAATGCAAGATGTATACAGACACAAAGAATGTGACAAATTAACGTAATGAAACAATGAGGCAATGAATGTACAATAATGATAGATTGTGATAATGACGACGGCTCGAAACAGTTATGAGAGAATGAGATAACAGCATGTCTATTTAAAGATGATAAGTAAACAAAGACAAATGTGATAAGCGTGTTTATATGATTGCTGCGTTTACAAATGCAATAAGTGTGTTTATATGATTGCTGCATTTACAAATGTGATAAGCACATTTACAACTATGTTAATTAAAAGAAATGGTTGTGACACAAAAATTGACATAAATGTTTACAATGACAATATTATTCAAATTTCAGAATGTCTACTTATTTGAAGCAAGTTTCTAATAGATCTTCTAATGCTATTTGTAACATCAGCTTGGGTGAGGCTAGGTTTATTTTTTAATGTTATCTCCTTTATAAATTTCATCACGAACACACCATAGTTATAGATGTTTCTGGTTGTGGACATTTTACTAGTAAAAATTTGTATTCCTCCGACATTTGGATGCCGAAGACATGTTTGAGGCAATTTTTCTTCAAAAAAGCCAAAACTTATTAAGGAAATAAAAAGAAGTAATCTTAAAAATCTGTAGAGGGTAAACTGCATACCAGTCTGTAGAGGTATTCTGGAATTTGGTAGTCGTCATAGCCTATGCATGAATCGTAATATCCACACTTGTTTTTTGACATTGTGAAGAACATATACACCCAATGTGCCTTCTCCACCATACAGAAGGAAATAAAACCTGAAACAAACGGGCATTAGAGAGCAACCTGATTATGGTAAAATAATAGCAATTTAAACACATCTTCATTGTTGGTAAAACGGGCAAACTTGTGGCGTCGATGGTCAGCTTATCCTTCGCCATAGAGTTCGTCTTTCTTTCTTGCGCGAGTCAATCTTCCTTTCTGCCTCAATCTGCCATAATTTATTCTACTTGTTATGAAAAGCTATGATGAAAAAATTGTTCCTGTTGATATGAGCTATCATCTGTTTTGGGTTGATGAAGTTAATTTATTTTCAAAAAGTATGTAAATTGCCACGTTCTACTATAACAATAGCACTAACACTTATGTTCATGCTTGAGCAGTGATAATATTGTTCATACATGATTATCTCATCCATGAAGTAACCATATAATTGTCATATAGATATGTGTAAGAACAATATCTGCAATATCCATATCGTTGTCATATGTATTCATGTAAGAACTGTATTATCTTGTTGCTGATATATCCATATAATTTGTATATATGTTCATGTGTATTATCTCATCTTTGAAACATCCACATGATTGTCATACCAATCTTAGATAAATGACAACATAATTGGCATGTATATCCATACCAAGCTTATGTTTATGTTTGAGCATCGATAATACTGCTCAAACATACATATACATATATGGTTTCCATATGTGGACAATCGATCAATGATAACAATGCTTATGTCATATTTCAATCATTGAAAATCATATGATCAAATTAGTTCTTAGGTAAATGACAACCTAATTGACATGTATATCCATACCAAGCTTATGTTCATGTTTGAGCATTGATAGTACTATTCAAACATATATATGCACATATGGTTTCCATATGTACATAATCGATCAATGATCACGGTGCTTATGACACATTTAGATCATTGAAAACCTTATGTTCAAATTAGATCTTAGGTAAATGACCACGTAATTGACATGTATATTCATACCAAGCTTATGTTCGCGTTTGAGCATTGATAGTACAACTCAAACATATATATACACATATTGTTTCCATATGTGCAGATTCAATCAATGATAACGGTGCTTATGTCACATTTCAATTATTGAAAATCATATGTTCACATTAGATCTTAGATAAATGACAACTTAACAAACATGTATATTTATATGCACACCATCATTTGATAATAATGCTCATCCATATGATTGTCACATTATATCTTTGAAAAATGAAAACCTATTTGGTGTTTGAACATAAAAAAAAATGCATTTGGCTATACCAGTTTGTTAGAGAGGGAACAACATACAACTATCGCTTGTTGTTTCTGACACCCATTTGGCTGCATTGAAGGACCGCTGTCGATAAAGCACAACACACAATGTCTGAGCAATATTTCCTGTGCACTAAGAGGGAAACATATCACTGCGATATGTATTGTCCCAAGTTGGTGCATTAAACGTGGCAAAGGAGGAAATTTGGACTATATGCATATCTGCCTAAATGGATACGAGAAAATGAGACAACAACTCGTCTGCCTAAAGACAATAAGTTAACAACGACAAATTAATATGATAATGCAACTACAGGATTCGTTATATGATTGCTTATTTCACATGCAATCAGATGAGTAAGAACAACATGTGATATGTACTATTGGATCCTGTTTTTTGATACCCATTTAGCTGCATTTAATGAAGCCATCAATTGTTGCAGCTACATCAAATGAATGCAGTTGATAATGCACAACACACAACGTTCGAGCAACATTCCTTTGCGCTATCACATGTTAATGAACTGCACAAACATGCAAATGTACAACTGCTGTATGTATTGTCGCATGCGGTGCATTAAATGTGGCAAGGTCGGAACAATTTGGACTACAATCATAAATACAGGAGAGGCAGCAGGTAATATCCTGTTTCATAAGGTGACGGTAAAGAAGAATGAGAAACTTAATTTGTTCAATGATGATATACACAGGATTATATTCATGATTTCAACCCAAATAGAGTAGCAATATCGTAATTACTATCTCATTAATGCTATTGTTAGGAAATATGGTAGGTGGATCATTTATATAGTTTGTCTTCTCCTCACAGATTGCAAGATGTAATGGTGTTAATGCAACAAAGGGTTGCGAATGAAAAGCACAACATTCTCCGTCTTGCTGTCATGGTAGTTTAGTTTTTTCAAATAAATTTGTAGCTTGGTTGACCTACGACATTCATTTTGTTCTTATATCTTGTTGTACAGAATGCACTCTGATGAAAGCCCTTCGGTTATAGTTTCATGCATCCTAAAAATATGCTTCTAGACCCTTTGCTCAACGTGTTTGAAGTGGTTCTGCTTTCAACCTTGTGAGAATAGTGCCATCATTGGGTATTATATGTTCTCGACATGCAGAACAAAGCTTGTTTATACTACAATTTAATGCAAATGCATGGACTAATACTACATGATTTGTGGTTCTTGAAATATTTTTTAAAGAGTTGGTACGAAATCAACATGATTCAGTGGCACTTTCTCCATAGGAAGAAAGCTCCCAGCCAAAACAATGGCCATGATCGTGGTGTTTTCATCATCAAATACATAGAAATAATTTGCAATGATAGCGAACCTGCTCTTTTGTAGGATAGTATACTACATCTTAGAATATAGCTACGTGATGACCTTCGTGGAGTATGATACATCACAGTCTGCACTAAGAAAGCCAAACCAGACGAAGAAGAAGAAACACAAACAGATTGCGATAATAAATGGCCAGAATGTTGTGCGAGAGAAGTTCATGCAATAAAACAACTGCATGATTAGTTTTGCAATACAATAAAATAAAATTGTGTTCATAAGAATGTGTTACCCACTCGGACAAATTTACTCAAACAACGACACTATATTGACTTCTTTTACGATAAAATGACACCTATTAAGAGGCGAAAAGCACTCAGATGAAACTAAATGTGTTAATGCAACTGCAGAATTCGATATATGATACACTAAACTAAAATCATGTTTATAAGGACACAATACCCACTCGAAAAAATAAATGCAACGACAACACTATATCGAGTGGTTTTATTGTAAGGCACCTACTAAGAGGATGCGAAAAACACTAAAAAAAAATTAATGCAACAATAACACTAATATGCACTTCTTTTACAATAATAAGGCACCTACTAAAAGACAATAAACACTCTGACAAAATAAATTGCAGTAATGCAACTGCAGGAGTCATTATATGGTACACTCAATTAAAGTTGTGTTTATAAGGACACAATATCCACTTGAAAAAAATTAAATGCGACAATGACAAAACGCACAAAGACAGTGTATCTAGTGGTTTTACGATAACAAGGCACTTACTAAGAGAATGGGATAAACACTTAGAAAAATATAATTCATACAACATTAGTATGCACTTCTTTTATGATAAGAAGGCGCCTAATAAAAGGCGATAAGCACTCGAAATAAACAAATTGTGATAATGCAACTACAAGATTCGTCATGTGATTCACTCTACTACAATTGTGTTTATAAGGAACAATACCCACTCAAGAAAATTAAATGCAACAACGACACTATATGAAGTGATTTTCGATAATAAGGCACTTACTAAAAGAATACGATAAACACTCGAAAAAATATAAATGCAGGAATAACAATCGTATGCACTTCTTTTACGATAAGAAAGTGCCTACTACAAGGCGATAAGCATTCGAACGAAACAAATTGTGATCATGTAACTGCAGGATTTATTATATGATGCACTCAAATAAAATCGTGTTTATAAGGATGCAATACACACTTGGAAAAATTAAATGCAACAAGGACAAAACATGACAATGACATTGTATAAAGTGGCTTTATGATAACAAGATGCTTACTAAGAGAATGCGATAAACACTCAGAAAAATGTAGTGCAATGACAACACTGGTATGCACTTCTTTTACGATAATAACACACCTACTAAAAGGTGATCAGCAGTTGAATGAAACAAATTGCGATAAGTAGCTGCAGGATTCATTACATGATACACCAAACTAAATTTGTGTTTATAAGGACGATATACCCACTTGAAAAAAATAAATAAAACAACGACAATGAATCGAGTGGTTTTACGATAACAAGGCACTTATTAAGAGAATGTGATAACCACTCAGAAAAATGTAATGTGACAATGACACTAATAGACACTTAAGAAGGCGCTTACTAAAAGGCAATAAGCACTCGGATGAAACAAATTGAGATAATGCAATTGTAGGATTCGTCATACGATACACTCAAATGAATTCACATTTATAAGGATGTGATACCCACTCGAAAAAAATTAAACACCACAATGACAAATTGAGACAATGACACTATATCGAGTAGTTTTACGATAACAAGGTGCTTACTAATAGAATGTGATACCCACTCGAAAAAATGTAATACGACAATGACACTAGTATGTGCTTCTTTTAAAAGAAAATGCACCTACTAAAAGGCAATAAGCACTCAGACACAACAAATTGTGATAACGCAACTCCAGGATTCGTTAAACAATACAAAAGAATTATGACAACAAAATAATAACGTGTTTAAGAAAGAATGAAATAATATTAACTTGTTATCGATCATTCTTATGAACAATAGTATATTGTTTGTATTCAATCAAGAAAATATGATTAGAAAAAAAAAAGATTATTCTCGATCAAGAAAATATGATTAGAAAAAAGAGATTATCCTCGATCATTCCGTGAACAAGACCTTCTTCAACCTATAAATTTTCTGAGTCAAATCGAAACATGATCAACCAGCGACTTTATTACTGTAGCAAGCTCTCTTCCATTGGGTGGTTAGGACTCTGTGCTACAGTCTTTGCATTGTCATGGCATCTTTTGCTTTTTATCTCCTGCCCATATGATCCTGGCTCCGTTTATTGCAGATCTCCCTCTGAGCAACATCCTCTTCTTGGGATGATATTGATGATGTTGTTTCAGATGGTCATCCAAGTTGGGAGGGCACATCTAAACAGGTTTCACGTACTGGAGAATGAACTATGACCCAATATTGGTCATGGTACCCTGGTGCAAACCCCTCGCTGTCGTAAGCAATGACAACTTCACCACCATGGTGCTAGTTACGGAGCTCTATCTGAAACAAAAGTTGTCAGTTAACTCCAACCCTAAAAGCACTTTTGTTCCATAATCTCTTGTAGAAATGGAGTGGTTGCAGAATGAACTGGTCAAGACCACACTACAAGAGGACTTGACTTCTATGATGCATTTCTATTTCGTTCATGCAGAACAACCATAGGTCTCTACACAAAAACTGAAAAGCTTTCTCCATAATCTAATCATTGGTATCTTCACCAATGTATAGTCTAAATAGTTCCTGCAGATAAAAATGAAATAATCATCAACACACAAGTATCCCAGCGTCAGTATAAAACACTATTTGCTATACCTACCTGGGCCATTTGCACATTCAATATGATTAACCTAGATGTCTCTGCATCGTTGTAATCTCTGTGACTGATACCTCTCGACCATGCATGCAATGGATGAGCATTTGGAAACGGAAGCTCGACAGTGGGACTAATAGAAGGTACATGCTCTCACATCTAGAACTATCAACAGAACAGAAATGCAAACATTACAAGATGATAAATAATCATCTAAAACATAAATTTGCATCATGAAGATACTAACTATACCTGCAGCAACAACTAGCATCCTCCAATGGATGTAACCCCAGCCTTAAAGTATTTCAACTGGCTATACCAATCCACTAGCACAACTGCCCCTCATGCGGAGCAGGGAATTTCATCTACATCTTCCAAAAATTGGATGTTACCACCAACTTATTCTTCAGCCTTAATTGTCACTAAATTGACAAATGCCAAATAAATATACAAAAAGGACCTCAATGCTTGGTCCGCTTATTGTGAAGGTGCACCATGCTTTGCATGCTGCCATTTATTCTGTAGCTCTTAAAAAATTAATGGCATCGACTTTCCGCCAAAGGCCACAACCTTCTTGAACTCCAAATTTGTCAACCCTAGAAGGTCGTTGCTCTTCCCTATCAAGCTCTACCTAGACGTTCCAACAACAGGTCTTCTGTGACATCTCAAATACAGCCTAGCAATGTCTTCTAGGGTGATCGTCATCTCGAATCCATCAAATACTAATGTGTTTGTCTAAGAATCTCACTTGTGTGCCTGGGCGTACATGGGCCCCTATTGGAGTTACATTGCACCACGAGAAAGCAGCTGTGGGAATTGCATTCTGACCAATCTTTGCTTTTAGAAGTCTGATAGAATTCATACCAATCAACGACCAAACATCATTGGCAGCGGCCACATTTCTACAACTGAAATACTAGTGTCAAAGACATGACCTGCATAGAAACTTTAACTACAAATACATAAAAAATAAATGACATAGATTACTTACATCGATGTCACACAATCACCTCCTTTTCTTTTCAACACTCTCCACCACCTCTAATTTTTGGTGTAGGTATAGTCCACACATCTAACACTAATTTTTCTGCCCCTGCATTCTCCACCTCCGGGAGTCTTTCCCCTTCCACTGCCTTCTTCCACTGAAATCCAATCTCCCCTCCTTTCTTTGTCTTGGTGGCCTGTCCAATCGTTTTTGCCACCTTCACCTCCTCCTGCTTAGGCTCCTTCTGCTGCGAATGCTCAAACCATCATGGAAAAGCCTCGACCAATAAACTTCCTTTAACTTTTTCATGTAGGGCCATTTCGCATCATTACCACAGTCCACCTCGGGCACATTCTTTTCGAAAAAGCCATTTTGATGCAACAAAGGGTATTTTTGAAGAGCAACATCTTTACGTATGGGCTACATGATCATTCTTGCAGTTAAACGTGAGGCATTAGTGTCTATTGAGTGCACCAACCGATTCACCTTCAACCGACCTTGACATCAAATTGGGTTCCTAGTTAATGTTTGAGACAAGTTGTTAATGAGATACTAAATTTTTTATGGGATAATTTTTACGAGATAATAGAATTTTCATGAGATAATGAGATAATGCTATAAGAGGGACCCAAAACAAAAGCTATTTCTTACTGTTTAAAGGGGAATATTATGAGACAATAAGATAATATTATAGGAAGGAAAAAATCAGAAATGTTGTTTACTGCTTGATGTCGTATATTGTGAGATAATGAGATTATGCCATGAGAGGAACAAAAAAATGAACATGTTTTTTAATGGCTCAAAGGTGTATATTGGTCATAACGACATGCATATACAAACTGACAAATATTACCTTTATCGAATCTTCTTTTTGTTGTTTCCATTTTAATACCTGCAAAAGCTCTTTTTGTGTTAATCATGGGCATTTTTGCCATACTTAAACTGCTAAACAAAATTACATACACGGGCACGGTTTACATATAACCAGCTTCAGAAATGAAGACCTTGCTGCTGCTCCAGGGCCCACTGGGGCTGTTCACTACCATTAGTGTTCATGTTCCGGTTGTGGCTGTGGAAGCACCAGGTTGGATGTCCCACCATCTTGATAAAGTGGGTGGTGAGCAAGGCTTGTCGGTCCATTACCGCTGAGGCCAGTATGAGTATGTTGTGCTTCGCCACCTGCACATCAAGGACATCATTTCCTCCCAAGGCAGTTGGATGACCAATATTTTTAATTATTGTCAATCATGGTTTGAATATGGCGAGAGCCTTCCAACCTTTCAAAAGTCGATTCTGGCACTAAAGCCGTGATAACAAAGTCTCAACAACACATGCACAATGAACAGGAGCAGCCACTCCATCGTTGAAGGACCTGCCACTGCAATCACAATGACTGAAACTAGAAGCTCAGTATCCTCACCAGACTGGGAACTCCAGCTCACTGTATCCATGGAAAAATGATTTGCTCTTTGATCCGTGGCCCAATAGCACTCTAAAATAAGGTTCGAAACCGAAGCTGGTTGCACAAAAAAAAAAACCCAGCATGGTGAACCAAAATATTAACACACGAAGCTATGGTGTGAAGATGGAAAGCAAGTTTCGTATGCCGTCCCACTGTATGTAATGAGCTTACGGGATGAAGATCCTACTACCAGTATGCACATTTAGTTTCATGTCCAAACAATGCATATTTATGTACGTGAAAAACAAATAAGTATGAAAAAACAAATAATATGAATAATGCTTATAAGATAACAAAAGATTTATGAGATAATTAGATAACGTATGGATGGATGTATGAGATAGTGCTTAAACACAAGTATAAGATAATGTTTATGAAATAACAAAAGATTTATCAGATAACAGACAGATATATGAGATAACATTAAACATAAATATGGGATACTATTTATGAAATAATACAATATTATGAAATAATAAGATAATTGATGGATGTATGAGATAACACTAAATATAAGTATCAGATATTTTTTATGAGATAATAAAATATTGATGAGATATTGAGATAAAGCTATGAGTGGGACAAAAAAAATTAAAACATCTTTTTACTGCTTAACAGGGTATATTGGTCCTGATGATATGCATATACAAACTCACAAATTTTATTTTTATCGAATCTCCAATTCTTCTTATTATGGTTTCCTTTTTTGTGCATACAAAAGGTTTCTTTTTTATTAATCATGATCATTTTTATATAATTATTAAAATGGTGCATAAAATTTTATACGCAGAGAATGTATATAACTAGCTTTCAGTGAAGATGGTCTGCACCATCACCCTTTTTATTACTTTGATGACCAGGCCACTCTTGGCTTGTTTTAAAAGAAACCTTTTCTATAAGGATAAAAAACCAATGAAAAAGTTCTAAAACTGACGATTTACATTTTAAAAGTTCTTTATAATGATATCACAGTTCAACCTTCTAATGAGAATTTAGGTTTGTCTCGTCGAGCAACCTTGCTTGCTCTGTGTTAGCTTTAAAGGTACCTAAACGCTCAAACCACTGCGCCATCGTGGAAGTTTCTTCAGCCTCCTTAATGCACAAGCTACCTATATGAAATTTCACTTGTTGTCTGATTATACATGTCGTTCTTGTGTATGAAATTTCATGTGTCATTTTAATAATGAACAAAAATGCCCATGACCAGTAAAAAAATGACTTTTTGCAAGGAAAAAAAAGAAAAATACAAAAAAAAGATTTGGAGATTTGATAAAGGTAAAATTTGTGAACCTATATATGCATATTGCTATAACCAAAATACTCCTTTAAGCAATAAATGTTGAGTGTTATCTCATTATCTCATAAATATTTTATTATCTCATAAACAATATATCATACTTATATTTAGCATTATCTCATACATTCGTTCATCATGTCATTATTTTATAAATATTTTATTATCCCATTTCATAAACATTATTTCATACCTATGTTTAGCGTTATCTCATATATTCGTCTGTTATCCCATTATCTCATAAATCTTTTTGTTATGTCATAAACAATATCTCATACTTATATTTAGTGTTATCCCTTACATCTTTCCGTCCATTATCTCATAAATCTTTTGTTATCTCGTCAACGGGATGACATACAGAACTCGCTCCCCTTGCTAGGTACATACATGATCAGGCCGAGCTTGAGTAATGTGAAGCTTGAGTCATTCTCCAGTTGATTAACCCGACTCCCAAGAGCCATTTATTAAATAATATTTTCCACTTTAAGGTGAAAACATGTGGACCCAAACTTTGCCCGTACATTTTAATAATTGATTCTACGTAGAAATCAATTTTCAATATTTACAGGATTTTTTTTCTTCCAAATTTAGTGAAACATGTTAATCATACCGCCATATGGTAAAGGAAAAACATTTTCTAGTGACTCATTGGTTGATTTTTTGCAATTAAAAAGTCCATGTTAAGTAAATAGAAAGTTTAAAAATATCTAACTTAATTCGAAATTAAAACTTTACCACTAACCTTTTACATAGACGCAATTGAAAGGAAAATCAAAGTAGTGCTTGAACCATCTTTTTCATGGTCTTCTAAAATTTCGTTTAGACAAAGTCCGTGACAACATTAATAAAAAAGAATCAGTAAATTATTTTTAGTTAGAAAAGATTTACGTACAAATCTACAGAACAAAGTCGAGCATATTGCTGATTACTTGTAAATATTAAACCATACATTAAATAAAATATAAATTTTGGGCTTAAATGTATAATTTCATAATTGATGTTGTTTTTTCATTTATAAATTTAAAAAAATGTGATCTTAGGATAAAAATGCTAATAATGCCACTGATTTCTTTTTATTAAAAAAAGTGCACATTGCCAAAATATTTCTATTTTAAGTCTTTAAAAATTTTCATTCGTTTTGTCATAAATTCAAGGCATTTTACAGCCGTCAGATTTGAGCATGAATGCAAACATTTTATGATTTAACATCCAATTTATCATACGCAATGTTGGTTGATAGTTTGCCACACCCCTCCTCCTTCATGTGGCCTCATTATTTATCTTTTTTACCCTCCTGACTTTTATTGCTTAGATCTATCTTGTCTCTCGAACGCATGGGAAATGAACCCAACCGTTACCAAATTGCCTTAGGAATCAAAATAGGATTTGGATTTATGTTTTAAACTCAAGTAAGATCTGGTGTGTGTGTGTGTGTTATATATATATACAACAGTTATATATTCAAGAAACTTCTCTTCTTTACTAATTTTATAGAGATAGAGAAAGAGAGAGAGAGAACGCATAAAAAAACAACAGTTCTATATATATAAATATGATTTGTGGATTTTTTCATCCATGTTGAATGGACAAAGACTTTTGCTTCTCACAGCCATGTGCAATGCATTGGCAGTGTGTTTAATAACACCCACACCTGATGCAATGCATCAAGTGGCTGTTATTAGATGGACCTCAGATGGCTGTAGGATGTCAACTTTATGTATATATATTATATATATATATATATAATATAATATATATATTCGACCTCTCACAACACACTACTTGATGCAAAGTTAGAAAATACCTCCCACAAAAGTGAGAAAAAAATCAATGTAATTTTTCTGGAGCAAAGAGAATTGATCACCTTTCCCCTGTA